>NW_026941254.1:0-13006 GCF_032062105.1 Saccostrea cuccullata
AAATTGAAATAAATTAAATTTATGGTACACTTCAATTTTAAATGCAAGATTGATGGTTTTAGCATTGATGCAACAAAAGAAGATGGAAGACTATGTAGACTCGTCAACCATGGAACGAAAACAGAAATAAATTGCAAAATGAAACTTTATAAGGATTGCCTTTGCCTTTTTGCTACAAGGTATTTAATATTTCTCTAATTTGTTGAATATACCTATATACATATGTAGTATATTTTATATGTATAGAGATTGGCATATCAAGTGTAAATAATTAAATATATCACTTCAAATATTTTATAGAGACATGAAGCAGGGAGAAGAACTTTTGTATGATTATGGCCTAAACTCATACCCATGGAAATCCAATTTAAATTCAGTAAGTTTTTAAGTTTAGCAAATACAATACTTCATATCGCGATTACTTAACTTAGCGGAACTCTTTCGCGAGGGAGGTGGGAAACGTCTGTTGGCTGGGGACAACTGTGCTATTGAATACAATACAAGATCGATCGTTGTAGAATTTATAAGGACAGATAAGTAAAAATTCCTGGTGGAATACCTTGCATAACAATCGCCGAACCAATGTAATTAATTTTTGAGAGGATGTAATCAAAAATGTTACATTTTAAACGATATTTTTAACATAGTGGGTTCTTCTAATAAAATTTTCTTTGAAAATCGTCGCATTTTAAAGCTGATAAAATAATCTAAACATTCCTTATTTGACAATCTACTATTTGGAATTAAATTCTAGGCAATACATTGTACTTTCGGCATGAAATTGTTCAAATCATTAGATTGTCACTACTGTAAACAAAGCCATGTGCCCCTATAATCTCGTGAGATTTGAGCTTTCTCGACTCTCCCGCAAAAGAGCGGTAGTAAGTTAGATAACTGCGAAGTAATCGCGATATTACGTATTGCCTTTTTTATTAGTTAACATTTTTCAAAAATATATATTTCTAAAATAAACTTCTTGTCTAGAGGGGCAAAAGTTCAGGTGAGTAAAACAACATTTTAGATAATTATTTTCTTTCTTATGTAAAACACTTTTATTTTTCTTTGTAATAATAATTTAATGTTATAATTACTTCCTTTTTTTTTGTTCTAATTTTTGGACTTTATTAAGACTTTTTCATTTTTTTGTTACTTTGTTATGTTTTACCAGTACGTTTCAGGAATAATATGCAAGCTATTTTGTTAAAGCTGTCTGTATTGGTAGGTTATGAAATTTTTTAGGCAAATTAACATGTATAATTGTATTGCTGAAATTTCTAACATTTGTATATACATGTATGTGTTTTTATAGTTTTTTTTTACAATAATTAAAGATCAAAAGGATGATACAAAGGAAGAATGTGGTCCTGCAATGGTGGACAGTGATCTTGCTGATGAAAGGTGTTCCCCTGGTGTTTCAGAGAAAAAGGGGAGAGGTATGTAGATAAATTAATATTTAAAAATCTTGTTTTGGACAGTCCTTCCTCTCTCAGTATTAAAGCTTTTTAAAAAAGATAAATTAATTGAATATGATACATGTACATATGTTAACCAGTCCAGGCATTTAGTTTTCTTTTTTCCTTGACAATAAAGGTCAAGAGGATGTTATCATGGAAGACTGTGGTCTTCAAGAGGATGATACAAAGGAAGAATGTTGTCCTGCAATGGTAGACAGTGATCGTGCTGATGAAAGGTCCCAGGGGGGTTCTAAGAAAACATTGGGAGGTATGTAAATAATTTTTTATTTAAATTATGTCAGACTGATCTTCCTGATTTGTTTAAAAATAAATTAATTGAATATGATACATGTATATGCTAACCAGCCCAGGCATTTAGTTCCATTTTTTACAATAATTAAAGGTGAAGAGGATTCTAAAGAGGATGACTGTGGTCCTGCAATGATTTGTAATGATCATTCTGATGAAAGGTGTTCCCTTGATGTTTTAGAGAAAACAGTGGGAGGTATGTAGATAAATATTTGAATAGTCTTGTTTTGAACTGTCCTTCCTCTCTGAGCATTTTAAAAAGCTTAACTGGTAGTTATTTCAGAAAAAATGATGTATTTTTTTTATTAAGATAAATTAATTGAATACGATACATGTACATATGTTAACCAGTCCAGGCATTTAGTTTTCTTTTTTCCTTGACAATAAAGGTCAAGAGGATGTTATCATGGAAGACTGTGGTCTTCAAGAGGATGATACAAAGGAAGAATGTTGTCCTGCAATGGTAGACAGTGATCGTGCTGATGAAAGGTGTTCCCCTGGTGTTTCAGAGAAAAGGGGAGAGGTATGTAGATAAATTAATATTTAAAAATCTTGTTTTGGACAGTCCTTCCTCTCTCAGTATTAAAGCTTTTTTAAAAAGATAAATTAATTGAATATGATACATGTACATATGTTAACCAGTCCAGGCATTTAGTTTTCTTTTTTCCTTGACAATAAAGGTCAAGAGGATGTTATCATGGAAGACTGTGGTCTTCAAGAGGATGATACAAAGGAAGACTGTGGTCCTGCAATGGTAGACAGTGATCGTGCTGATGAAAGGTGTTCCCCTGGTGTTTCAGAGAAAAAGGGGGGAGGTATGTATAGGGAACTCTAGAGTATGAGCTTTTTATTTTCAGATGAACACAATTAATATATGTATTAATCTTCACAAATAAGCTTTTGGTATTAATCTCTTTCTCTATAATATATATTGTATACTTTTTTATTCTTAAGTTATAAGAATTCAATCTTAAGTATATAAAACTGTAATATCAGCCTGGATAGCTCAATCTGTAGAGAACCTGACTAGTGATGCAGGGGTCCTGGGTTCGATTCCGGGTCAATTCCGGGTCCTTCCATACATTTTTTTATGCCCCGTCATGAATATGGCTGGGGCATATAGTGTTTGTCATGTCCGTCTTCCGTCCTTCCGTCCTTCTGTCCTTCTGTCACACTTTGCGTTTAGCTCTGCTCAAAGCTAAGTTTCAAAGAAACCATCCAAGATATTTTCATCAAACTTTATATGCTGATAGATATTGATGAGAGGTATGCAACTGCATCAACATTTTTTGACCTTGACCTTTCCTTTGACCTTGACTTCACTTTTGTTTAATTAGTGTTTAGCTCAGTTTAAAACATACCATTCATGATGGATTTATCAAACTTCACATGTTGATACAAACTTGCATGGATGATGCATCTTGGGATGAACACTACCAGACTTGCTTCGGATGCTGGATCTGACCTACATTTTCCAGATGAGTGACCAAATTTAAGTTTTTGGAGCAGGTCCATTCCTAAGGAAATATAAGCCCTACTTGGACCAAACTTGCATGGATGATGCATCAGGGATGGACACTACCAGACTTGCTTCAGATGCTGGATCTGACCTATATTTTCATTCCCAAGTAACTATAAGCCCTACTGGAACCAAACTTGCATGGATGATGCATCTAGGGATGGACACTAAAAGACTTGCTTCAAATGCTGGATCTGACCTATATTTTCATTCCAAAGTTACTGTAAGTCCTACCTGAACCAAACTTGCATGGATGATGCATCTAGGGATGGACACTACCAGACTTGCTTCGTATGCTGGATCTGACCTATATTTTCATTCCCAAGTAACTATAAGTCCTGCCCGAACCAAACTTGCATGGATGATGCATCTAGGGATGGACACTACCAGACTTGCTTCGGATGCTGGATCTGACTTATATTTTCATTCCCAAGTAACTATAAGTCCTACCCAAACCAAACTTGCATGGATGATGCATCTAGGGATGGACACTACCAGACTTGCTTCAGATGCTGGATCTGACCTATATTTTCCAAACAAGCAATTTAGCTGCATCACTATTCAAGATATTCTGATCAAATTTTATACACACACAAATTTTCATGTTGCTTTACTAATACATCCTCGGCGGGGCATTCATGTCCTATGGACATATTTCTAGTTCCTTTCCTGTTACAAAATATATTTAATTTAAGGTCACTGTTCCTGCATAGAGGAAGAGGACAATGGAATTAGTCTTCAAGGAAACATCCCTCATATCACAGTGTCTGGCAAGTCCACTCTAACAGAGAAGGTAAATTTCTCTGAAATCACGAAGTCATGTAATAACATTTCTTGAAATTTTGCAGTAGACAAGGATACATTATATACATTTGCATACTTTTTTGAAATTCCAATTGATCAATTTATTGGGTTTTATGACCCTATTCAAATTATTTATTGTATTCACTGTAAGCTTTGCAATTCAAAATTTGTAGCATTCCAAGTACATGTTATGTCGTTGCTAATGTGAGTTTGTCATTTTATATTTTTATGATTAGTTTGCATATTTCAAAATAAAAATGAAGTAAAATGTTTTTTTTGCAGGAAGAAATTTGCAAATTTTTTCAATTTTTCAATGGAGTGACAAAACGTCATTTGAAATTCAGCAAGAACATTACTCATGTTGTCATGATCACAGGTAAACCAAAGAGTTCATTGAAATAGCATGTATAAGAACAAAATTCATGTTTATCAAAAAAATTTTCTGATTTCCCTTTTTACAGAAGAATTCACAATTTTTTCCATATTTTATTTAATAAAAAACTTTATCTGTGATAATTGTATTTAAGGATTGCGCATAGATGTTGGGTATTGAGTAGTGAATGGTTGTACAATATTAGAAGCAGGTGTTTTACACCGAGGTATAAAAAAAGATAATCACTTATTTTCTGATTAAGTATTTTTACTAATTTGGGTAATTTTGATTGGGAAATTTTTTTTATTAATTTTAGGAGAAATATGTAATTAGAGGAGATACATTTTTGGGAGAGGAAGCAGAGGAGAAGAAAATAACTTCATCAGAGGAGCAGGGTTTTTGCAGACAATGTCAATATATTTACATGGATTTAATGGGGATAAGATATCCAGGGGTTAAAATGTTTCCCACTAATCTTTGCTACCCACCACTAATTTCTTGAAATCTTAATTTTGTTTTGGGATTACAAAACTGAATATTTTTCTTAAAACGCTATATTACGCGTTTTTGAATTTAACAAATTACAAAAATGTAATATAAGTTTTATATTACAAAACTTGTAATATTACGAATTTTGTATTGGACTGGACTATAGAGGCACCTTAAGATGTAAAATTTTACTTCACAACATTTATGCATCTATTTTTTTTTTACAGAGGAAGTTGGGTTTAAATCTTAGGGGAGGACAATTATTAGGTTCATTAACCCAAATTTGACAAATGCAATCACATTAACATTGGGGAAACAATGGCAGATGTTTCTGAGAAAGAAATAAGTACTTCTGCTGTAAGTAGTACACATTGTGAAATGTTTAGTTAGATTTATTACAGCTAGGTTTTTCCCTTTTTCAATCATTCTATTACAGATCTGTGTCATAGTTCATAAACATTACTTTTAAATTCAGGTATTAAACAAATTATGGTATTTCAAGGCAACATTGTCATGGCTGATGGATTGTATCTAGCAAATAATTTCACCATCAGACTATTTAGGTATGTTTTATATAAGTTCACCTCAATGGCATTTAAGTAGCAAAAGCTATGATGTTGAACACAGCATATTCATATCATTGCTTAGTAAAAATATGTTATTTTACCCTGTATTTGTATGTATGTGTGCTGCATAATGTCATTTTTGATAAAACCATTTAATTTTTTTAAAAAAATGTCAAGTTGAATTGTCAGAGAAACACAAATTTATCTTTTTATTTTGGATTTTTTGTGATATACTTTAAATTAATTCCCTATCTAATACATACTTGTGTACAGTATTATGAGTATGAATTACCCAGATGAGAATGATTTAAAATGTACAAAACAACATTAAAAATGTTGATTTAGTAATCATAAGTTCTAAATATTAAAAAGATTTAAAAAAAGCTACAGTATTTTCATTATCTGTCTAACAGTAAGATAAGTGTAAATTACTTCTGAAATTATGATGATGCAGTTTAAATGTTAACGTTAATCTCTTAGATATTAAAGCAGGAAAATAAAATTTTAATTTTAAATGTATGGTTAATTTTATAGCTGAAAAATTTTATGGTGAAGAGGCTAATGAAAACACCAAAATTGAAGAAGACATTGCCCCTTTTCCCGGGGGGAAAGATGATGGTGATACTGGAGAGGATGGTGATAAAATACATTTTTTTAAAAGAGGTTGATGCGATGCTAATGATGACAGCGAGGAAAATGTAGAAGATCCAGACGGATTCCCTAAAAAAAGGATGATGAGGATGATGAGGATGATGATGTGATGATGATGGAAAGAACAACAAAGATAATGAGATAACAGATACTGAAGTTCAAGATGTTATTTGTGCTGGATTGCATGGAAAGAAAAAACAGGAAGGTGCAGAAGACTATACCTGGGACAAGTGAAATATGATGATGACAGGATAAAAATGAAGTTGTCATTCCCCAATATTGGTGCAAACAAAATTTGTTTAAAAGACAAGAAAAACAACAAAGGGCGTAGTGGGAAAAAAAATATTTGTTATTATTCGAGAAACCATATAGTAGAATTTCTAAATTTGATTAAGTGCATAAAAAAGAAATGGAAATAGGAAAATTCTATCTTTTCCCAAAAAAAGAGCAAGGAAAGAAAAACGTTGTGGAAGGAAATCGTAAATAAAGGAAACTACAAGCACAACTATGATGTTATGAAAAATGGTAATGGTGAGATAGACCAAAATACAGACCAAGAAGTACAACAAACAATCCAGAACCAGAGAATTGCTATTCATCTTATGCACCTTGTGAATTTTTTTTGGGGTTTATAAAAAACAGACCTGTGGAAACACCAAAAAAGTGTGAATAAAGAGTAGAAAAAAAAAAGAAAGCGAACCCAATTCGGAGGGGGAAACTTTTACCAATTGTTGGAACTAGCAAAGGATTCTATGAGAACATTTTTATTAAAATGAGGGTGATGCTGTCAAACTTGAAACCCAAAAAAATATCCTTTTGTTTTGCAATTTGCTAAAGGTTGTATGAAAAAAAGGGAGAAAATCTTCATCAACACCAGTATTTTCTAAAAGACTAAGAAATTGGGGAGGCTGCTAATGCAGTTTAAGGAAGTCATACTGAAATCACATCATTAAAATCGGCTTTAAATCCAGCCAACTGGGACAAATTTATTTTTGAAATCAAAACTTTGGCTGGCCAGGGAAAAAGCAATTCCTACCAACTCCCTCATTGCCCTTAAAACAGGGCAAGCCTAAGCAAATGTGCCAAAATTTGTCAATGCAATAATTAAGAGAATGAAGCAGATAAAAAATTGGACAACTTCCTGATTTTATATCAGAGTGTTTGGGGAAAGAGAGAATATTTTCCCCAAGCCTTAACTTTCACAATGAAATTTAACAACCCTATGTATGTTCCTCTTGCAGAGGATGTGGTCCTGCGAACAAATATCTCTCAGCTGCCATGACCCTCAAAGAAAGACTTATACAAAATAGAGGAAGCTGTGTACTCTGAACTGGCCAAAGTCTTTTGAAAGGAAATTTTTTAACAGAAAGAGGAGTGGGGAGGCAAGGTTTATCTTACCCAATATAATGAAGGCTTGACAAACAAACCAATGAAACAATGACATAGAAAAATTTTTAACAAAATTTGAAAGTGAGCTATGAAAGCCATAAAAATGAAATCAAGGGAAAAAAAAAAAAGTCCAACCCTTTAACAAACAGTTTAAAAAGAAACAAAAGACTTCTGAAGGCCAGAAAGGCACTGAAAATTGATTCAACACCATTCAAAAAACCCAAAAAAACTCAAACCCAATCAGGGGGTCAGTTTGCTTAAGAAAATTTTCACTCAAATGTGGTGCGAAATGTCCAAACCTACTTACTTCCACTAATTAAAAAACACCTTGCAACAATTTGTCAGATACTAGAACTATGAATCAAACCAAGTTTGCTCCCCAAAATTTTTGGGGACATGACAAAAAATTCACAGAAAATTTTTATCGCCTGCCTGACTGACCCTAGAATTGGCGAAAGTTGCTAAGGTTCTACATCTAAAAAACACGGGTGGAATTGCAAAGTACAAAAACAAAATTTTATAAATCATTTGATTACACAGGTAATTTTTTTGAAATTTTCATAAATAAAATATAAATTTTTAAATTTTAAAGGACAGAAATAGTTCTTTATGATGACAAAAATTTATCTGTGAATAAATATATTTATATTGTCAAAATTGTAGCTGAAGTTGAAATTCAAGAAGATGAAGTAGATGAGAACAAGTCTGATGATAATGAAATAGAGGATGAAGAGTCAGAGAAATGTTTATGAATTCCCCCCCCTTGCAAATCAATAAAAAGAGAAAAGTCCCCAAAAGAAAGGTACATTTTGAAATTTTGAAATTTTATTCTCTTTTTTTGTCTTCCATTACTCAACAGAATTATCTTTACAAGATTTTGAAGAAGTGTTTCCAAAATTTAGTCCTTTTTGTTTATCACATTTTACTTTTATAGATAGATGAGGGGTTTGAGGGGGATAGCAGAATAACCAGGGCATTATGTCATTATAGGGGGGGAAAATTTTCCCCAGGTCCGGGGAAAACCCCGGGATCATAGATCCATAAAGGACAGACAGATAGATAGATAGATAAATAAACAGATAGATAGATTGATAGCCATTGAATTAAAATAATTATTTAATTTTTAAAGGTAAAAAAATGGGGGAGACATCATTGGTCAAAGGATAAAAAAAATGCCATTAGGCCAGTTTTCGAATATTTCAAATCTGGACATAACCCCGGTCATTAGCATGCTTAAATGCAATTGCAAAAGAACCAAACTCTAAAAAGACTGGGCCAAAAAAGCATACTATAGAAATATATCATTTCACAAAAAAGGAAACTATACAAGGCTTAAATATTTCATACTTATTTCATTATGTAGTTAAAATTGGGCATGGGAAAAAGGGGGGCATTATTCCTTGCTTCCCCCTTTTTTCTGTATACATGTTTGTTTAGTTGTTTATATATTTGTTAGTTTGTTTGTTTTTGGTTACATTTAGTGTATTTATCTGCTTATAATTAAAATGATCAAACAGTAAAACTTAAAAAACTAATTGCTTAAATTTGGTAAATTTCAATAGTGAAACCAATGAGAAGAAAGTTATACATGTATGATGATCTTAATGCTAAAAGCTTTGGAAAATTGACATATCTATTGTTTATTTATCAATGTTTTCAGATTCAATGCATATAATATAAATTAAAGTCTGATAAAATCAACTAGCCTATAGATTTTATTTTGTAATAATATTTCATGAAAAAAATACATGAACTTAAAGCATGAAAATAAGTTTATATTAATGATTATGTATTTCTTGTCTGGCCCTGTACATATTTTTGTTTTTCTAATAAATGAAATAGAATTTATGTACATGTATCTCTTTTTATAGATCATAACAATATGAATATTTTATCTACGTGTAGATTCTATATAAAATTAGATTTATAATTACTAAAATATTAAAATGAAAATGATCTTGCACAAGTGTGTACTCTAGGTTTTTGTTGTTGTTTTTTATCTCATGGTCATAGTTGATATCTCAAAATAAAATGTCTTTGCTGTATCTAATTTTTAACTACACTCTTTTTCTGCCAGTTTTATTTTGTATTCTAATGTTTTCATTTGTAACAATGAAACTGTATTTTATATTTGAAACATGTAGATTAGCTGTTTTTAATGGGAATTGTAAAGTTTCCCTTATGGCCAAAGATCTAATTACCTTCATGTACTCTTTATTTTAGAAATTGATACTTCACAAAAACGTACAATTAATTCTATTTAATATCATGTATCTATGAAAATCATTTTGAACCAAACTGAATTCCTTAATATTTAATTCTGGAAACTAATTCTTGGTTATTTCGAATATTTTTTTAGTCCCTTCGAGTTTGAGATAACGAGGTTTGACTGTATTTATATAAAGGATAAATGTATAACATATTCAAATTTCCGTTAGAAGGGCTTAGTTTTGTTATTACTGGTTTAAAATGTATTTATCATTATTTTTTATGATATATTAGCTGTTTAAAATAATGACATTAATGATATGAATTCGATGTTGAGTAATTTGAAATAGTCTCTTATATTTTTTTCTTATTTACATTTCTAAATGAATTTCAATTTGTACAAAAAATAATTTTTATATGTTCAATAAATAATTTCATTTTTTTAATCTTTGCTGAAACTTAATCTACAGGAGATGAAAAAGAAATTTTAGTAAAATGTGTTATTATATGTCGGTGTGATTGCGTAATTGCATTATGCTTACATTACAACTGAAAGTAATTTGAGTATTTTTTTTTGAAGTATTCATAAACACGTTTGAATTCAGAATTACAGAAATTTAATATGGGGATAAACTGACAAATGATATCTGAGATGTGTTAAGGCACTTCGTTAATTGAAAAAATATCGCACTTTTATGGGTTAAAAAGTTAAACTAATAGAGAAGTCGTCATACACTGAAGCATATCAATAATACAATTTTTTTAAAAAAATGTATATATACATACAGTAGTTTTGTAATTTAGGTGTTATATTGATAGTGTGTATGTGAAATGTTCAGTTGAATGTTTGTAAAAGGCATAATTGGAATCAATTACGTCTGATATCGGTAATTAGCTCTGCCCACTCTACATCTATGGTTACAAAAAAGCTGTTTTTTTTAGACCTTTAAGTTTCGGTAGGGTGTTGCTAAAAGCCCGATTAAATTTTTTAAAAAAATATTGTTTATCAAGCAGGAAAGATATGGAGATAACGAACAGTATTCACTCTCAAAGTTCATTAAACATTATGCAAAACAAGAGCAGAGCAAACACGGACTTCCGAAACATCAGAGGGGGATCAGGTGCCATGGAAGGAGCATCCCTTGCTGGCCGGGCACACCCGTGTGTACTCGTTGTCATGATCGGAAATAACAAAAAAACGTGTCAATTCAGTGTATAAATAATGGACTAAAAATTGGTATGAAAAAAGTCAGTCAGCATTTGACTTATTTGCTGACAGGTCATTGTATTACCATAGAACTTAACGAAATGATGATTTTTAAAGAGACTGTTGATATTTTGTTTCATTCAACTTGCTTGTAAAATTTACTTCGTTTAAGAAATTTTTCAGAATACGTAGAGCATGTTTGCTATGAAAACAACTGAGATATACATGTATATACTCCTATGGGGGATGAAGAAATATTGCTGCATCAAAAAATATAAACGAAACAAATTTAAAAAAATTCATGGATGTAAATTCTCTCTCTCTCTCTCTCTCTCTCTCTCTCTCTCTCTCTCTCTCTCTCTCTCTCTCTCTCTCTCTCTTTTGAATTGACCTATCGATCGATCACTCAGAGAGAAAATAGAATTAGTATGGAACAGATGTACCTTTTAGTGTACAGGAACTTTTTTTTCCCCCCCTTTTGCGAAAGCGAGGGGAAAAAATTTATTCATCTGTCAGTCGTCACAAAAACTTTTACCTTGGTCATAACTTTTAAATGAGGAAAAACACCTTCAAAATTTTACATGTATATTACCTCTGACAAGGCCTTTTCAAAAAATAACCCCCCCCCCCTGATTGGAAAAAAATTTTCGAAAATGTTATCTTTGTTATAACTTTTATTAGAAGAAATAAGACTTTCACATTTGACCAGTGCCAAACCAAAATATGCTATGGTTTTTTTTACCCCATGACCTTGACTTTGATATTTGACCTACTTTTCAAAATTTATCTTTGCTTATTCCTTTTGATTCAGAATAGAAGGCTTAAATTTAGTATATTACAAGTGAGGTGTTGCTGAGCATGCTATTATTTTTTAGCCCTTTTACCTTCCGTTTACCCAATTTTCAAAATACATTTAACTTGGGTGATTTATTTTAATGATATATAATAGGTTGTTATATTTGACAAGTACATTACCTGTGTAATTTTTTTTTGAATATGCTATGATATTAACCCCCCGACCCTGACCTTCAAATTGACCCAATTTTCAAACATTTCATAAGTGTTGTTATCTTTTGAAGGAGTGAAGATTGGGCAATCATGTTTCAGTGCATTACCTGTGACAAGCATTTCCAAATGTATTATGATTTTTAATCCCATGATCATTAAAGTTTGACCTAATTTTCAACAAAGCGGTAAAACCATAAAAATGGCATCCCTGGTTTGTTCCCCTCTCGCCTTAACTTTAAAAATTTTTATTCCCATTTCGCCCAAATTAGGGGAAATTAAAGGGCAAATTTAAAAAATTAAGCTTAAAGTATTTTTTTAAAAAATACTTGGTGTAAAATGTATTAGTAGTATAAGGGGCCTAGATAGCCCGGGTTCTATTGGCTGAGAGGAATCACGTGATCAGTTCTGATTGGTGGAGGGGATAGGTGGGTCAACTAGTGCAGTCCTAACCCTAACTAACCCTATCCCCTTTAGCCCTAACTAACCCTAACCCTAACCCTAGCCCCCTAACTAACCCTAACTAACCCTAACCCCCTACCCTAACTAACCCTAACCCTAACTAACCCTATCCCCCCTTAGCCCAACTAACCCTCCCAACTAACCCTAACCCCCTTAGCCCCAACCCCGTAGCCCTAACTAACCCTAACCCTAACCCAACCCCCCAACTAACCCTAACCTATTCCCTTAAAACAGGGGGCCATTTTTTTGTTTTACCGAATAGTTTTTTACTATACGCTGCCACACATTCACAACCTTGCACACATTTTTTGGCAGCGATTCAAAAAATGTCATTATGACGTCACGCATTCATTCACAGTCTACAGCTCAGTCTAGCCTAACCAGTTTGAACTGGTTTTACTGAAAACAAGAACACACACAATACAGATTAAAAAATTTTATTCAAGTGAAAATATACATACAATTACATTTTCTGTTTCTTCTGGGCCTTTTCACTGGTCTGGGGTAGTTTCCTTTTGGTTTCCCTAGGTTTTCTTTCTATGTCTTTTACCAATACATAGCATGGATCCA
>NW_026941255.1:0-13012 GCF_032062105.1 Saccostrea cuccullata
AATCAGGACTCTGACAGAAACTCCTCAGTTCCTCAAGGGCTTTCTTTGTCTCCTCAAAGCCCTGCTGCTGGTACTCTTGTTCAGTCAGAAGCTTGATCTTGGGTTTGAAAAGTCTGTACCTGTAAAATCAACAGTAGTGAAACTTTAGTCCTTAAACTTCACAAAGAATCTCAAAAGCTAATATTCTATAGTTTTTTAATGAAATTAATACAATATGCATGAAATACTGGTAGATAAAATAATTAAACTGAAACATGTATCAGTTTATAAGAAATTAAAGTTATAACTGGACAATAGATTAATTTATGATTCATAGCACATGTAGCATGAGGGCATTTTTAGAAAGAAATATCAAGCAAAATTAAATAATGCTTAAATTCAAGCTCATGTGTCATGTATGAATGCAGGAACATAACACTGCAACATACCTATCCATGTATTCAAGAGAAATGCTAGTTTTTATGATTTATTTTTTGCAGTGCACAAGCTGTGATGTGCCATTTGCATTTTTTTTTTTCAGAAGCAGCAAAAAGAAATTCAAAAGCGGCAAAAATGAAATTTTAAGACATACCAAACTAAGTATATTTAGGAAATCATGTATCACTTGAATGCACACAGGTGACCAATGGAACAGTAAGGGGATACAAATTTTTTTGAAATAATGTAAGATGGATAAAACAAGGAGAGACATTGTTTTTTTTAGAGAAAAAGTTAATTAATTTAAGATTTTAATCATTAAAATCTATATCTTTAAAACCGTAAGTAGGGAAACATGACGTAAATTGCTGAGCATGGTTACTAATTTTACCTGGTTAGAGTTGAAATAGTGTGTACGTTATACCTTAAAATGATTAAAAGTGAAAGAGATATGGGTTGGGAAACAAAAGTATATTTTTGTAATTTATATTGAATTATTTTCAATGATATGAATTTACATGCATAAACCCAATGTCCACATGGTCCAATTTGTTAAATTAAGCCAAGTTTTACAACTAATTTTAATTACTTCTTTTCACAATAAATTGTTGATATGATTGAAAGTTTCACTTATAATATTATTTTTCCAATCCAAAACAATAGTCATTTTTCTTTACTTAGTCGTTAACCCCCTCCTAATGCAAAAAAAGATTATTATGGAGAAGAAGACATACATGTATTACAGTGAAGAGTTGGCTAATATCAAAAGCAAATTAACTATTATGTACATGTGTAATTCCTGTACGTTTTTAAACTATTTTTTTTTTAAGTGAATATAACTTTAAGCTTTACAATTTAAAAACAATGTCTGTGATAAAACCATAAATTGAAGCAGCATTTCACATCAATCCCATTACAAATTACCTCACTTCTGTTTTGCACAGCACTAACTCACTCCTCCACACACACACACAAACAAACAACCACACCACTGCATTACTATATTCCCTCCAACTTCATTGCAAGGGGGATAACTATGTCATAAAGGAGTAAGCACCAGGTACCTACCTAATATATCTAGTAAACTTGTTGTCAAATAATCCAGCAGGAAGGTTATAGAGAGTAATCAATGTTACAATAATGGCTACCGATGCCTCTCGAATCTGTGTACCATTGTAGATGAACACCAATGAAATCAACTGTAAACACCACTTGATCAGATTCAGTGTCCTAGGCTCAGTCACTGGACCGTAGCGATAACAGAGGGCGAAACTGACGAGGGCCGAGACTAGGACGTATCCCACAATCCATTGCCAATACATGCCAAACAAACTGGAGGAGGTCTCGTAGAAATGTTGCACAATGTACGTCCATAAGTACATGTAGGTAGAACATCCTATTGCCATCAGTACATAACCAAGTTTCCTAAGGCTCTAAAATAATGATAAAAAAATCTTGCAGAAAAGAGTTTATATTAGATAAGGATACTTGTAAAAGGTTATTTATAAATGAGGATAGTTTCAATTTATTTCTTTTGAAATAACATATTCTTGCCAACTTGCTGATTTTTAAAAAAGAAACTAAAAATATTAATCGACAGAACTTTCTTTTTTTGGTGCTGAAACTACCAATTAATTATGTGACAATCAAATCAACTTTTAGATGATAAAAGAGGTGTAAGTAAAGCTTGTGGAGCACATCCTCTGGCGAGAGATCAATTCTTTGACATCAATAAATTGTAAAATCAAGGATTTGAAGATAATTAAGCATCTACTTTATATGTTCTTAAAAAAGTGTTCTGCTGGGCATCATATTTAAGCAGCTTTGCTGCAGGTAACACTTAATGCGTGATTCATGAATTCCATAACTCAATGATAAAATTAATATATGGTATTGACATGCATCACACTAATTCATGATTACATCATGTACATGTATGCCAACCACTGAATTTTTGCAGACTACGCTAAATTTTGAATACCGTACTTCAATTTATGTACATGTACAATTGTTTCGTCACGAATTACATGTATTGTACTTAAATTAGTAGATAGAAAACTGTGTGAAAGACTCTTAAATAAGATAACGACTAAGGAATGTACAGTAAGCATATTTACAGCATAATCTTGCATAAAAGTTTGAACCTCTTACCCAGGTCCAATTTTATCCCCAATGACATAACCTTAAATAAATCTAAATCTTCCGAGTTTATGGAAATTTTGCGATATTATGGAAATTCTTGCACATTAATTTGAAATGAGTTGTTTAAGTTCCTTTTGATGCCAGTAAATGAGAAAAAAGGTCTCCTTGCTTTGATAAAGCTATCCTACACATTTATGGCATTTGCATTAAATTGTTTTATAACAACAGCATTTTCCGTTTATTTTAAAAATCTGTTTAAATATTACTGTTAGTAAATAAAAACAAGAGGCCCAGAGGCCACAGCGCTCACCTGAGCACAACGGTTAAGAAAAAGCACAGATCAGATCAGAAATGAAAGTTTACTGAGGTTGGGGGGGGGGGGGGGCTTGAATTTTAACCTTATAAGAGGAACAAACTAGAATCTACATGTACACTACCTGAGGATGATTCCATATAAATATCACTAATCATGGCTTTGAAGTACTTGAAAAGAAGATTTTAAAAGGTTTCCCTATCTATTCCTAAGTAAATTAAAAAATTTGGAAGGCCATTTTGGCCTCACCCTAGCTCTGGGGATCATGCTTTGAAAAAAATTGAATCTACACTACCTGAGGATGATTCAGATGAGTTTCATCTTTCCTGTCTCAATGGTTCTTGAGAAGAAGATGTTTAAAGATTCTTCCTATATACCGATATTCGTATGTAAAACTTTGATCAGCCATTTTGGCCCCACCCCTTTTTTAAAAATGCCACTAATTTTATTCTAATTCATAATTATTTCCCCTTGGAAAAGGGCGTGGCCCTTCATTTGAACAAAATTGAATCCCCTTTACCCAAGGATACTTTGTAGCAAGTTTGGTTGAAATTGGCCCAGTGGTTTTTGAGAAGAAGATGAAAATATGAAAAGTTTACAACAACGATGAGGACAACAACGACAACGACAGACAAATTTCAGAAAAGCTCACTTGAGCCTTCGGCTCAGGTAAGCTAATAAAGACATTTTATGCTATTACTTCCTTTACTTTATTTATCATTTAATTCTAAAACCATCTAAAGCTCTTTTGAATTTAAGAAATTTGAGTATTTTTCAGTTAATATCATGCATCAATTTCTTCTTCCTTTAACGTTTAAGTTATTTTATATGGATTCTATCATGCATGTCTTTGTTAGTACTATTCTCTCATTTTTTAAATACCAGCATTTCAAACCCACTTTTATTTAAGCTTATTATGGTACATGTATATATGATATATAGATAGTGCACCTTTAAAAATACAGTTCACTGTATCAGTTATAAGCAAATTTATGGAACTTAATCCAAATACATGTACAGTGGAGCCTCAATTATCCGGACGCTTTGGTTCCTAGTCAATTTGTCCAGATATGTGAAGCGTCCGGATACCTGAATCACCAGTTAAACAAAACAATATAATATTTGAAAATTCCGTCCCGATGATAAAGTGTCCAGATACTGAAATATCCGGATATCTGGGGTCCGGATATCTGAAGGTTCACTGTATATCAATTGAAATTTACTTACCGGTACATTATCATACAATGGTGTGAACATTGTATAAAGCTACATTCAGAATTTGCAAACAATTGAATTTATATCCAAAAATTTGGTTCTACACATAAATTGCAGAAAAAAACACAGCTTCATGCCGAATGAATTATGAATTTCTAGTGTGTGTATGTGTAGTACCTGAGGGAACATCCTGCTCATCACAAAAGCTATAACCAGGAGGGATGCCATCACTCCTACCCCTACACCAAAACCATAATGGAGCTTCACATTGCTGAAAGTTAAAAATACAAGAGGCTCAGGGGCCACATCGCTCACCTGAAACAAGAGGCCCATGGGCCACATCGCTCACCTGAGTAACTTGGGTGATGCAGATCTTTTTAAAAGATTTGTTCTATATATATTTCTATGTAAAACTTGGATTCCCCATTGTGGCCCCGCCCTACGCCCGAGGGTCATGATTTTAACAATTTAATATCTACACTACTCAAGGATGCTTCCACATAAGTTTCAGCTTTCCTGGCCTAGTGGTTCTTGAAAAGAAGATTTTAAAAGATATGTTCAATAAATCTCTATGTAAAACTTGGATTCCCTATTGTGGCCCCGCCCTACCCCCGGGGGTCATGATTTTAACAATTTAATATCTACACTACCCGAGGATGCTTCCACATAAATTTCAGCTTTTCTGGCTCAGTGGTTCTTGAGAAGAAGATTTTTTAATGACCCCACCCTATTTTCGTATTTTCTTGATTATCTCCCCTTGGAAGGGGTCTTGGCCCTTGATTTTAACAATTTACATTCCCCTTCACCCAAGGATGCTTTGTACCAAGTTTGGTTAAAATTGGCCCAGTGGTTCTTGAGAAGAAGTTGAAAATGTGAAAAGTTTACAGACGGACGGACGGACGGACAGCTCGACGGACGGACGGACGGACGGACGACGGACACCGGGTGATCAGAAAAGCTCACTTGAGCTTTCAGCTCAGGTGAGCTAAAAAATGGGCTAGGAAAAAGCACAAATCAGAAGGGAGAGGGAGGGGGCTTGAATTTTAATACTACTTGAGGTTGCTTTCATATTAATACAGCATATAACTTTGCTGTTCTTGATAAAGAGATTTTTTTTACATTTTCTTCCAGACCTATATATAACTTTATAATAATATGAATTTGATTCCCCATTGTTTCCCTCCCTACCCCAAAGGGCCATGATTTGAATAAATTTAAATCTTCAAAACATGAGGATGCTTAAATGTCAATATGACTGAACATAGCTTTTCTGTTTTGGGGATTTTTCCCCTTTATTTTTCTATGTAAAACTTTGATCCACCATTGTGGCCCCACCTTACCCTTGGGGGTTATGATTTGAACAAATTTATTTCTACACTACCCAAAAATGCTTCCATATAAAATTATAAATACCAGTATTACTAATCATGACTTTGCTATTTCCCCCATTGTGGTCCACCCTATCCCTGGGGGTTATGATGTGAACAAACTAGAATCTACACTACCTGAGGATGATTCCATATAAATGTCATTAATCATGGCTTTGAAGTACTTGAGAAGAAGATTTTTAAAGATTTTCCCTATATATATTCCTATGTAAAACTTTGATGAGCCATTCTGTTCCCCTTCCCTACCCCTGGGGGTCATGATTTGAACAAACTTGAATCTACACTACCTGAGGATGATTTCACATGAGTTTCATCTTTCCAGGCCAAGTGGTTCTTGAGAAGAAGATTTTTAAAGATTTTCCCTATATACTCCAATGTAAAACTTTGAATAGCCATTGTGGCCGTTCAAAGTTCCCCGGGAGTTATGATTGGATAAACGTGAATCTACACTACCTGAGGATGATTTCACATGAGTTTCATCTTTCCTGACCTAGTGGTTCTTGAGAAGAAGATTTTTAAAGATTTTCCCTAAATACTCCTATGTAAAACTTTGATGAGCCATTGTGGCCCCACCCTACCCCTGGGGGTCATGATTTGAACAAACTTGAATCTACACTACCTGAGGATGATTTCACGTGAGTTTCATCTTTCCTAGCCCAGTGGTTCTTGAGAAGAAGATTTTTAAAGATTTTCCATATATACTCCAATGTAAAACTTTGAACGGCCATTGTGGCCCAGCCGCCCTGCCCTACCCCCGGGGGTTATGATTGAATAAACATGAATCTACACTACCTGAGGATGATTTCACATGAGTTTCATCTTTCCTGACCTAGTGGTTCTTGAGAAGAAGATTTTTAAAGATTTTCCCTATATACTTCTATGTAAAACTTTGAACGGCCATTGTGGCCCCACCCTACTCCCGGGGGTCAAGATTTGAACAAATTTGAATCTACACTACCTGAGAATGCTTCCACATGAGTTTCATTTTCCTGGCCCAGTGGTTCTTGAGAAGAAGATTTTTGAAAAATGTCATTTATTTTGCACTAATTCATAATTATCTCCCCTTGGAAAAGGGCTTGGCCCTTCATTTGAATAAACTTGAATTCCCTTTACCTCAGGATACTTTGTGCCAAGTTTGGTTGATATTGGCCCAGTGGTTCTTGAGAAGAAGATGAAAATGTGAAAAGTTTACGACGACAACGACAAGAGACAACGGACAAATTTTGATCAGAAAAGCTCACTTGAGCATTCAGCTCAGGTGAGCTAATAAGCAAACAGATGTATCACATGATTTAAGATAAAAAAAAAAACTGATCAACAATCAGGCAGAAAGTTTTCACAAGTTTTATAATTTGTATTATATGTGGTTACTGAGCGGAGCTTTGGAAAATTTTATGTCACCTGTAATTTTATGCTATTTTCTTAATAATCTCCTCTTAAAAGAAAGTGAGGATCTTCCACTTATTCAAACAAATTTGAATTCAAAAACAAAAAAAATGTCTGTGGCAAGATCAGCCAGTGATTCTAAGGAAAATGATGAAAATGGTTGAAGTTTACAAGGGGACACATTGATGAAAGACAGACAGATAGAGAACGTTCTTTGATCAGAAAAGATGACCTAGACCTATGTCTCATGTACATGTAAGCTAAAAAACCTCACTAGTCTCTTGACTCGTGATTTCACTTACTGACTCCAACTTCCTGCTGATAAGAAGAGAATAATTCCAAATCCTAGAGAGGCTAAAAGCCAGGGTTCCAAATCTGAAAATGTTAAAACAAGGCAAATAATACATTTTTTAAAAAAATTATTATAATCTTGTGTTTACCTAAACATGCTAAAGGTCATAAATTCAATCAAGGACATAGTGTTATACTAAAATGACACCCCCTTTTCATTTTCCTTAACATTGTATAAACAACAAAACATTATTTCCATTCCACAAAAGCTAGATTTTACTTTAAATTTCAAAAATTGAAAGAAACAAAGCTAAAAATTTACTTTTGATTAAAAATTTGGCGGTGAATGGTGTGTCCGACTGCACACCAATACAGCTCTGGTTAAAGGCAATAAATGGTACTTCTTCCACCTCTCTCTGAACAACCAGTCTCAACTTTTGGAGGACACTGTACACTGGACTGAAGGAATCCCTCTGGTTATTGACTTCCTGTACCGTTTTTCCTCGGACTGTCTTAAAGTGGCTCGGTACATGGCTAAAATTAAGCTTCATCTGAAATACATTTGAAATATATCTTAAATTATCAAACAAGAGGCCCAGGGGCCACAGCGCTCACCTGAGCAATTGGCTAGGAAAAAGCACATATCAGAACTGAAAGTTTACTGAGGTTGGGGGGGGGGGGAGGGGGGCTTGAATTGAAACCCCCCAGGGGGTCATGATTTAAACAAACTAGAATCTACACTACCTGAGGATGATTCCATATAAATATCACTAATCATGGCTTTGAAGTACTTGAAAAGAAGATTTTAAAAGGTTTCCCTATATATTCCTATGTAAAACTTTGGTTGGCCATTTTGGCCCCACCCTAGCCCCGGAGGTCATGATTTCAACAAATTTGAATCTACACTACCTGAGGATAATTTCACATGAGTTTCATCTTTCCTGTCTCAAAGTTTCTTGAGAAAAAGACTTTTAAAGATTTTTCCTATATATTCCTATGTAAAACTTTGAACGGCTATTTTGGCCCCACCCTACCCCCCGGAGTCATGATTTGAACAAACTTCAATCTACACTACCTGAGGATGATTCCACATGAGTTTCAACTTTCCTGGCCCAGTGGTTCTTGAGAAGAAGACTTTTAAAGATTTTTCCTACATATTCCTATGTAGAAATTTGAGTGGCCACTTTGGCCCCACCCTAACCCCCGGGGTCATGATTTGAACAAACTTCAATCTACACTACCTGAGGATGATTCCATATGAGTTTCATCTTTCCTGGCCCAGTAGTTCTTGAGAAGAAGATTTTTAAAGATTTTTCCTACAATTTCCTATGTAGAACTTTGAGCGGCCACTTTGGCCCCATCCTTCCCCGGGGGTTCATGATTTGAACACATTTGAATCTACACTACCTGAGGATGATTTCACATGAGTTTCATCTTTCCTGGACCAGTGGTTCTTGAGAAGATTTTTTAAAAATGCCATTAATTTTTCTCTAATTTATAATAATCTCCCCTTGGAAAAAAGTTTGGCCCTTCATATGAACAAACTTGAATCCCCTTTACCCAAGGATACTTTGTAGCAAGTTTGGTTGAAATTGCATGGCTCAGTGGTTCTTGAGAAGAAGATGAAAATGTGAAAAGTTTACAACACCGGACAAATTTTGATCAGAAAAGCTCACTTGAGCCTTTGGCTCAGGTGAGCTAAAAATAATTTAATTTTCATTGAAGCGTGTTATTTGATTGGATAAAAAACATTCAATCTATATCATATAACCTGTTTTGCCCACACAATGAAGTAGGTTTGACCTTGACCTTTGGAGTTTGACTTGAATTTGAGAAATTTCAACCTTGGCTATAAGCTGCCATACTGGGGAATCAGTGTTTCACAAGCACATCTTTTTTTGTGGGTTTTTTTTTTTTGGGGGGGGGGAGAATACAAATTTATCTTTTCTGAGACAAGTTTTGTTGCATCAAATTTTATTTATAATTGCTGCAATTAATGTACATCCTTGAGAGCCACAGAAGAATAAATGTGTACTTCTGTGTTTTTTTTTTTTTTCAAAAAACATGTATCAGTGAAATAAAAAAAAGAAAAGAAAGAAAAAAACCTTATCTAGTAATCTACATATGCATCTTGAGTCAGAGCATATCAAACATAATTAATTTTAATGCAATAATTCTATTTTCGGAGATGTTAATTATGTTGCTTTTTTTTTGCTTTACTTACTCAGTCTCTATGTATTTTTTCTATTCATGTAGGGCATGGTGTTTATTAAGAAACTGCCTCATGTTTAATATATTGATATACTCTTTATCTGATAAGAATAATAAAGATACATGTATACTAAATATTAATTATATCTATTAATACTTCAACTTAACCTACCACAGGATTCACCCACAAGAAAATGACCGACTCTGAAAGTCCTTTAAAGCAGAAAATCTTCCAGTAATACGGCTCATCAACATACTCATCTTTTGACAAAACATGGTCAACTGTGCGATCTTTTAATACATTAAATTCCAAACCTAAAATTGGAAAATATACCTTTATATTAAAACACATTTATCATTATATGGTCAACAAATAGATAAATTTCCAGTTTTGTGGAAATAATGCATTTCTTTATTTATTTATCACTTGTATAAATAAAAGCAAGAAACATGTTGTAATCTTTAAAGGTTTGTATTAAATAGAAACATGATTGCTGTAGTGAAAGTATTATGGTCAACCTGTTTGGTTGTAAGTTTAAAACTAATATCAAGTTTTTTTTTGGTTTTTTTTTTTAGATGAAAACCTGCTATTCCATTTTCTGGGAATAGTTAATTGGGAATAAGTGCTTTATTTAAACTTTCACTTGATTGTACATGAACATATATTTTAGGAATTTAGGCTGGACTGAGTACATCAGTCTGGATAGCTCAATGGTTGCATGCCTGACTAATTATGCAGGGTTCAATATTCCTAGTTCAGTCATATGTTTTAATGAATATTATATGTAATTTCTGAATTACCTTTATCTTCGCGGGTATGTTAAGGAAGCATGTAAGTCATTTCTCAGGAAATTTAGACTTTTAAAAGAAAATTAAGTTTGACAAATTACTAAAACCACTGATAAACGTAAACTATTATTAACTATTGTATAAAAATAAAAGAGAGTCTGACGCAACAAAGTGCACCACCACCACGGCATCACGTGACTTATATTAATAGCAAAATCTTCCTTAATAAAAAAGCTAACAGAACAACAATGCCCCGGAGTTTAAAAACCTGTTTGAGTAAGTAATATAGCTGAAAAACACCTATTTTGCCTAAAAAGTGCTGCTAGAATCCCAATGTCCTGTTAGTAAAATAATAATTTCACAAATTCGCACGAAACCTTACCCTATGTTTTGAATTTTATACGTATGAACTGAGATTTTTCGTAAAACCATGCTTAACGCAGGATTCTAGCAGCACTTTCCAAGTTTTTCAGAGGGCAAACTTTCCATCTGTACAAATCTTATGTTTTGAAATATCCAGCTTATTGTTGTTCTGTTGCATTATTTTTGTCAGGAATGACAGAGAAAAGGCCGACCGGGATACGTATGTAGCTGACTGTCCTCGAAAGAGAATATAATCGTTGAAAATCTATTAGCATCACTGTTTAATTAATTGAACTTCATATGAATTTCACATAATTTTCACGATATTTCCTTTTTAACTCCATTTTACGTATCTTTGTACATGCCGTCTTAGCCAAATTCTCTTTACATGACATGATCAATTCCCAAGTTACTTGATGTACACATATGACGTCATCGGTGGTAGATTTTAATCAAAATGACAGATAGAGCATAACAAAATAAAAACATTTTATTTTTGTTAATGTTTACATGTTTCTATTCATTTTCTGGAGTTAAATTACATCTCTAAATATCAATATTACGAAAACTTGTGTTCTAAAATTGCCGTCATCTCGCCTACTATGACGTCATAATGTAGCACTGATTTAGTCAAGGTTGAATATTTTGTATGCTTCCTTATTACCCCTGCGTTTCAATATTGCATGTACAGATGGTACTGCAAGCTACCCTGTTCAGACAAAATATAATTATGTATGTAATAAATGTAAAGTCCTGTCCTTGTGTTGTGTCTTTGGGCATAGCTGTTTAAAGAGGGTCAGGGAGGAATGAATGAATTTTAGGCTGGATGATGGATATTGGTCTACATGGCTCTGTGTTTAGAGTACTTGACTAGTAATGCAGGGTCCCAAGTTCAATTCAACGTCCAGCCCTATGTTTTCATTAAAAGTAATTATGGTAATCAACGTAAACTTACTCATTCTTTTTTTGCACAGTGATGTCTTGTATAAACACTTGAAACTTGATGCAGTTTACTGTTTGTACTGAACAAAAACTGTATCTACGATATCTCGTATATGCAAATATAATATCTAAATAAAACTTCTATGAGTACCTTAATAAGGCTATGTATGTAATCAAAGCTACATAGCTTATGATATTACATGTACTGATTGTTCTTGATCTATCGAGTAGGATGGCTCACTGTCCATTCCGAATTAAACTGCGTTGAGAACTCTAATAAAGAAACAAAAGTACAGGCCTACTTACATTCTGTTTCCCCTACATTACACCCATCAATGCTACTAGTATTTATGACTGTAAAGGAAAATAAAAGCAGTACAACAGGAAAAAACAAATTCAGCGCCATCTTTATCAAAACAAACTTGGGTGACGAGAACGCTTAAATTTAAGGCGCGGTGATATACCCAAAAGGACCCTGTAAAACACAGAACACAAAAGTTCTCAAAATAACAATCAAAAATAATGTTCTGACTATAAAAAAATAAATAGAACATATTAGCTAGGATATATGAATCTTCCGGATTGTTAAAAGTTAAAAAACTGTTAAACGATTAAATTCAAAAAAAGTTTTCCTTTGAAACACAGGTCAGATCTCCGCATCGAGTTGCTTAGAACTCGATTTTGCTATATTAAAGCCGCTTGGTCCGATTCTAATCGCAAAAAATATATTCGTTTTTCTTCTTGAAAAATAATTGTCCATAAATTATTTCAACTTTTGTCAAATTATATCCCCAAAGTCTTTTTCTTTTTAAAGATATCAAAATTCAAAAGTTAAAAAAATAATTTTTGTTAGGTCACACAAAAAAATAATCCTTTGTTTACATTGCGTGAATCACCTTCGAAAAATTACATTTATCGCTTACATGTACAAACCCGAGCATTTTTTCCACAACAAAGTGTACACAGGCAATATTCTAGCCCTCGTTACTAAACTCCCTTCCTTGACGTCATATAGGCCTATGTAGCAAAGACATTTTTTTGGAAACTTTTTTATCTTATTTTAATAAAAAATGTTTTGTGTTATATAATATAATCATAAAATGTTATCTTATCATATAGGGTAACACTATATAAATATTGCATGTAGTTGAGTGTAACATTGAAAAATTTCACCCCAGGGAAACTTGGTCGTGAACTAATACTATAACCTTATAATATGGTTAATACGAGTTATCCTTCCAGGTTATTGTAAACTGTATACTCTTGCTCTTGTTACGTGATTTGTTTGGTGTTTTTGTTGTATATCAACTATTCTCTTTGTTGTTTTAAACAATTTGAAAATAAATTACATTTAAAAATATTGAAAATGAAAAAAAAAAATCACGGAAAAATCCGTAGAAAATTAGGAGGGTAAATAATGGCCTATCAATTCATATGGAAAACGTCAGTCAGCAATTGACGTGATTTTATTTGCTGATTAGGTCATTGTATCGACCATAGAACATGCGAAATGATGACTTTAAACGAGACGATTGATATTCTTCTTTCATCATCT
>NW_026941256.1:0-12894 GCF_032062105.1 Saccostrea cuccullata
TCTCTTTATGGTTTTACGAAGGGAAGCACCATACCGGGTTCCAACTTTCCAAAAATTAACCTTCTTTTTTCTTTTTGCCTGATAAGAAAAATCACTAAAAACAATCACATCAACACTAGATTGCATCTGTTGTAGGCTGCAGGCATAAAATTAGTTCATACAGGTCCAGTCCAAAGACTATTTCTATTAATAGCTACGTAGGTTTTTAAAACCCTCCCCAAAGTAGCTACATTTACCTATTTTTGCTTTACTTGCATTTTGGGGCCCAAAACGGCAGGAACGGCGCAACATAGTGAGCTCTAAATTTTTTAATACAGTCACACTGATGATGGATATAAAATATTTGGCCAAAAAATGATTACTTCGTAATTATCAATTTTGCACGAAACTAATGTAAAATTGCTGATTCAGGAAGTAATCATTTTTTGGTCAAAATTTTGTTGTATTCATCATCAGTGTGACTGTATCAAAAAATATGATATTCACCGTGTTGCGCCGTTTGGTCTTTTGGCTACAAAATGCAAATAATACAAAAAGTAGGTAAAATTAGCTACTTTGGGTAGGTTTAAATACCTACCTAGCTATTAATAGCTACGTAGGTAGAAATAGTCTTTAGACTGGACCTGACATATAGGGATCCTAGCGCAAGATTGTTTGTAAGATCGAGATAATATTCTATCATCCTTAGAGATTTTAAGAAAAAAATTTTTTTTATTCTTATCTTGAAGTAAAAAAAAAAATTAAAGGAAAGAGGTCATGATGTAAATTGTCCATGTCATGAAAAGCTGTTTCTACACACTAAAAATTACATCTTCACTTTACATTAACCCTACATCAATATTGAATTCTTTTTATAAAATCTGACTTGATATCTCAAATATATGTTGTTTACTTTGTTAAGCTTTACTTGTAGTTCAATAGATGATTGATTTTGATGCGATTTCACTGGATTTCTCACAACCTTTATCACCTACCATGATTTTTCCCCTCTCACAGTAGAAAAAGGAAGTAAACAGGGAAAAGTGAAAAAAGGAATCATAAATAGTCACCTTTATTCCGGATTGGCAAAACTTATTCCTGTAAAAAAAATCTTTTTAAAAAATCTTTAAAAATAAATATTAAGAATTTATTTAAAAAGTCTTTATCAATAATACTTATTTCAATATTAATCATATCCGGAAAGGTCCTGGATATATACTTTATTTCATTAGTTGATTTGCTCTTATCCGGTTGCATTTGGGTCATTGTCAGTTGTGAAATATTGCAAGAGTAAAAATCCTCTAGAATACATACAGGTAAGAGATCAGACGTTAAAAATGATGACAAATCAAAATATATAGCAGAGCTAGCTCTGCAGATTGATCAGTAACGTATAGAAATAGAAACAGAAAAAAACACGTCCTACACCAACATGCGCATTTAGAGATTGGTAAACCGAAACGGCACAACGACACCATAGCCTCTGACACTCAGATAGGTTGGCCCAAGATCACCAATGTAGCTTTAGACTCCCTTCTGGTGTAATCTGAAATTCCTCTGGTGGACATGCAGTTAAATTAATTGAAGTAGTTAATCTGATTATAAACCAAGGGCCCCCAAAAATGATCAGGCCACATTTGAGAGACTACATGTAGCTAAACACTGCTTAAGATTTATATGCCACAGTTTATTTTAAGGTAGGTTACTAGTACTGGACCTACTTGTGATTTTTCAAAAAAATGTTCTCAGATAATTAGATTGTTCATACTAAAGGGATGATGAATATGAAAAAAAAAGGGGTTGTCAATATTGTTACTGAGAGGGAGTTTCTCAAAAACAGGTACCTTCTTTTGTCAGTTGGGAATATGAGATTCGATTCCAATAAAGGTTTCACATAATATTACAAACAAACACTTTTTTTTATGATAATGAATTTGTTTTCCTATTAAAATCAAAGAAATATATCCTATTAGTATTAGGCCACATTTAGATACTGTATAATCCCTATTTACAGCCCCGGGCGCTTAAAATTGCGAAAAAAGGGGGGGGTTATTTTGGTATCCTTTTCCAAATATTTAATGTCATATTTTAACTTCAACAAATCTTTTGAAAAAAATAATAAATTCAAAGAAGCACTAAAAGAATATCTAACTTTATTTACTGTGAAGATAATCCCCCCAAAGTATGCTAAATAATTCGTTTTCCACCGAGAAATTGGATAATAGACAAATTTCATTTTCACTTTCTTCAAGTTTTGGCAGACTTTGATATGATTCTAGATGATTTTTATCACTGTACAGGGGGTTTTTTCCTGACAATTAACAGGGATTTATCAGTGCCTTCTCAGGGGCCGAATTGGCCCCATTCCCAATTGAAAATGAGTTCAATTTTTCCCAATTTGGAATTTTTTTCCCCAATTGCAGAACAATGCTTTTTTATTAAATTATCTTGGACTAAAAATAAAAAAATTGTCAGTTATCTGTAATTTTCCTCCATTTAACTCATTTATAAAGCTACAGTCGTGACATATTTTAAAAACATCACCAACTTTTAATCCGAATTTCCTCTTTTTTTTTTTTCTGAAGTAGTGATATTGTGTAATTCTGTAGGCTTATTAACTTATTTTCACTTGCTCAATTGATCTAAGAATGAATAGTAAGAAATGCAGGCATTTTTAAATAAAAAAATATTTTCAATGCACATTTTAGAAAATGTGCATTTTAATAGTGTAGTATTTTGCAGGAGGTTTATATCTCCCATGACCTAAATCGGAACCTCATACACAAATATACCATGTATATGCATATACCCTAGTTGTTAAAAAATTAATATATTCATTGAATTCATATTTACTTTAAAAAGTCTATTATTCATAATTTGATCTCTCTTGTTTATATGTTTATTAATTGTCTGTTTGGTACCCCAAAATTTACTAATTTTTTTTTTAAAAAGTGTATACAGGGTTTTAAAGAACATTCTTTTTTCCCAATTTCCTCAAAAAGCCGATAACTTTTTCCCAATTTCCAAAAAATGGCGTTTCCCAAAATAGGCTGATAAATCCCTGATTAAAAAAGACCTAGAGGGGTGTTATAGGGGCAAGGGCAGTAAATAGGGTTTATCGGTAATAAGTTTTATATGCAACAGTTTATTTTGATTCAGGCCTATAAATTCTAAAAGAATTTTTATGTTATTAATTATGTATATATATAAGAATACATATGGTTTCAATGTATTATCTTTAAATAAAATTAAAAATAAATGTGTCTTTCAAAGAAAAAAATCTTTGGATGGATGGATACTTAAGATACATGTACTACAGTAATTTTTCATAATTTTTTAGATGATAATTTTAGATTGGACTCAACTTCTGGAAACCTTAGTCCCGGGACTCAGCAATGAGAACGCTGGTTGTTTATATAACGTTACTTTCAATTTTTGACAAAATTTGACTTGAACAATGTATCAAACTCAGGTGACTATTAAGGCCAATGAGCCTCCTGCTAATTGTAATATTCTAATCAGTTTTGTTTAACTTAAGTTTGTGTAGGTTATAATGTCATCAGGCTTGTATACCTGTATCACGTGTCGTGTGGGGTTCCGGGATGGTGACCTACAAAGGGCTCATTAAAAAACAGACTGGCATCGCTACAACCTCAAACGTAAGGTGGAGAACCTCCAGTGACAACAGAGGTGTTCAAGGAAAAAGTTCTCCCCAAAGGGCCAAGGTTGGTGTAATACAATGTACAGGGTATGATAGAAGAAACTCATGTCATAAAAAAAAGGGCAAAATATTAATATGAACCCTAGCTTATGAATGAATTATTGTGCATGTGCTAAAGTTTTGCTAGTTTTATAAGAGACCTCTGGTTATTTTGTTGTGATGTTTTTAACAGGTAGAGGAGGAACAGAAGGTGAGTTGGGTGTCCTGTGTAAAACACTTCAGTTCTGCAATGCCACCAGAACCATATCAGATCAAAGAAACACAAGGAGCTCTCAACTAAAGCTCAACAACAGGTATTGCTGCTTTATAATTTTTGTTTATCTATGGATATCACAGATGATGGTATAGTGAACAAGGTTATAACCAAGGGATAAATAAGTTTGATTCATTATAAGCATAAATGTGTCCCACCTGTTTAACAATGTTCTGGACAATGATAAATTTTAAGCCTGATGTTCTGTATTATTTTTTTCTACAGAGTAATAAAACTAGTGACCAGGAAAACAGGGGGACCCGCACAGAGACAGAAGGACTACATAAACAAAAAAAAAAAACCGACATGGAAAAGGCACAGAGGCTGAGTGAGGAAGCCACAGGCCACATGGAAAAAGGATCCAGAATAAAATATGCTATGTTAAAAATGTTTGTTTTTTGTTCACACCCATTTTAAAATATGATATGGATGCAGAGTTACAGTCCCAGTTAGGGGTAGTTGGTGGTTACCTGATATATTTGACTCGGTTGACTGTCAATGACTATTAGACATATTTTGTTCTGATTTACAGATCTGTGAGGAGGAGTGGGAGGGGGATCCCTTTAGGACTGGGGGGTGTTTTTCTGTCCCTCTATCAGCTCCTCACTAGAGAACAACATTAACCACATGTCTGTGAAGCATGGCTTCTTCCTTCCTGACGCTGACTACCTGGTGGACTTGGAGGGAATGATTACATATCTAGGTAAGGAACAATTATATACCAGGTAAGGGGGAAAGGGAATTTTACTTACCTCACCTCTGCTGATTTTTCTGTGAAATTCTGGCTTACGATTGGTTGAAGTATGTCACGTGAAGGAGGTGGATTACTTATACCGGACAGTTGTAAATCTATACTCGGAATTTGTAAATCTATACCCGGTCAATGTATTCCGGAAAACGTGACGTCATAATAGGCACAGTATATGCGTGATGAAGCATGTAGCAGAGAAAAACGGTAATAAACCACAGATCTACGTAAATGTTTCATTGGTGGGGTAAATTCGTTACATAGTTTTTTAGTGAAAGGAAACCTGGTTAGGGGAAATTATACCACTGGCTCCGCCTCGCCAGGTATGAAATTTACTAACCAGGTACATCCTACCCTGTCACTAAAAGGCTATGTAACTAATGATATCTAATAAGGAGGTAAGGAATGATTACATACCTCGGTAAGGGGGCCCCAAATGGATGGTGGCTAATAATGAAATCATGTGTATATATAAAATTAATATTTTATGAAAGTTTGCTATTTACATTTGCAAATATTTTTTGTAAATGAACCTATTGAAAAGTTCTGTATAAAATGACTGTACCAGGTCTGTATTCACAGGTTCATAGAATGAAAACATTTTTCTTTGAAATCTGCCTGCTTTCAGGTGAAAAGGTTGGTGAGGGTCACATGTGTCTGTGGTGTGGGGAGAGAGGGAGGACCTTCCACAGTCCCCGGGCCCGTCCAGAAACACATGGTGGACAAGGGACACTGTAAAATCTTCTTTAAAAAAGAGGCTGCATTGGAATTTGCAGACTTTATGACTACAGGTAATAAATTTGCCATGTGTGAGACCTTTAATTAATATTATCAGTAGGCTTTGTCTGATTGATAAATACATATTTTCCCTCAGAGTTATTCCTCTTGTTTACCATCTTGGAGGTGAATCTGAGGTGTGTTCTTCAGAACAAGCGCTTGTGAACCTTTCTGTTGGAGGTAAAAGGGAAATTTTTGGAGCCCCGTGAACGGTCGTTGGGAAATGCCTCAGACTTAGATGTTTCTTCCCTATTGCTGAATACATCAAAGTTTCACATAAATATTTTTAAGGGAAATTTTATGCACAATATATTCCCAAAAAAAAAAGATACATAAAAATGAAGATAAATTATTGAAGAACTTTGAATAAATATATTGGACAGAGAATAAAAAATAAAATATATTGCTTTTCGTTTATTATTTATTTAAGTCCCACTAGAGTTAAAAGAACATCATAATTAATTACAACTTGCTGAAGCCCAAACATTTGAAATGATTTTAGCACATTTAGACTTGTCAAAGCATTAAGATGCAGCTGTTCTTGCAGGAGTAGTTATCCAGACAGTAAAGATGTTGCCATGGAAACAGAAGAGGAGGAGGAGAATTTAGAAAAAGTGTTAGATACTGAAGGATTTGAAATGGTCCTACCTTCAGGTGAGAAAAAGTGTGTTAGATACTGAAGGTTTAAATACCTATCTTCAGGTTAGAAATAGTGTGTAAGATATGAAGGATTTGAAATGGTCCTATCTTTAGGTGAGAAATAGTGTATAAGATACTGAAGGATTTGAAATGGTTACCTTCAGGTGAGAAATAGTGTGTTAGATACTGAAGGATTTGAAATGGTCCTATCTTCAGGTGAGAAATAGTGTGTAAGATACTGAAGGATTTGAAATGGTCCTATCTTTAGGTGAGAAATAGTGTATAAGATACTGAAGGATTTGAAATGGTCCTACCTTCAGGGGAGAAATAGTGTGTTAGATACTGAAGGATTTGAAATGGTCCTACCTTCAGGTGAGAAAAAAGATGAAAATACGAAGGATTTGAAATGGTCCTACCTTCAGGTGAGAAGAATAGAGTACTAAAAATTTTTAGCTCACCTGACAAAATAGATGACTTATGCTATCCATCGGGGTCGGTGTCAGCGTCCCAGTTAAAGTTTTTGGAGCAGATCCATTCCCAAGAACCATAAGCCCCCGGACCAAACTTGCATGGATGATGCCTCTAGGGATGGACACTACCAGATTTGCTTTGGGTGCTGGATGTGACGTATATTTTCCAGATGAGTGAACAGGTTAAAGTTTTTGGAGCAGGTCCATTCCCAAGTAACTATAAGCCCTACCTGGACCAAACTTGCATGGATGATGCATCTAGGGATGGACACTACTAGACTTGCTTCGGATGCTGGATCTGACCTACATTTTCCAGGTTAGTAACCAGGGTTTAAAATTTTTTGGAGCAGGTCCATTCTGAAGTAACTATAAGCCCTACCCTGACCAAACTTGCATGGATGATGCATCTATGGATATAATCAAAACTTGCTTGGATGCTGGATCTGACCAACAATTTCCCAAAAGACTGAGGTTAAAGCTTTTTGGGAAAAGGTCAATCCCCAATGAATTTTAAGACCTATTTAAACAGAACTTACTTGAATATTGTTGTCAAAATAAATACTTACGGTTAAAAAAATTGATGTGAGATTTGCATTACCTAAACTGATAACATTCATAGGGAGTTGGGAATCTTTGATTACCTATGTTTTTCCTTTAGTAAGTGTTTGTTTTATCATGCTTTTTAAATTATAAAAACTAAGCTAGGATTGTTTATTCTATCACAGAGGGTATTTTTTGTTAATTTAGTAAGTGCATTGTCTATAGAATAGTTTCAGAAATAAAAAGCTACAATTTTCATGTTTGCACCATTGGGAGGCTTGAAGAAAGGCTCTGGTAGAAATGTTCAGCTATAAGGGGGGTTAAAAAATAGTGGTCTCTGTTCAAAATGTTTTGTTTTTTTGATCTGCAACAACTTAATAGGAATATATTTGATTATATGGATTATGTCGAAAAAAAACATTTTTTGGAAAATTTTTGGAAAGTTTTGTCTTGCATTCATTGTTAAAGGTCATGACGATTAATCAATTTTATTGTACCATACTCTGGAAAACCATTTGTTTTAGAATCTTTTAATTAGTTTTCTTTTATGAATAGGTGCTACAATTGGAACCCGGGCGTTATGGCGATATTACAAACAGAACCTTCCTCAAAGGACATCAAAGGGGTCGTCTAGAGTACTGCCCAAAATGCTGGCCCAATACAGAGCTCTAGGCTGGACCGGAGCCTCGGGTAAGTCAAATCAAGATACTCCTCAAAATGGCAAAGTACTCCTCAAAATGCAGGCTCATTACTACTTAGGTTGGACCTGAGCCTCAAGTAAGTCTGATTTCAAGGTACTCCTCAAAATGCTGGCTTAATACAGGGCTCTAGGTTGGACCTAGGATCAAGTAAGTCTGATTTCAAGGTACTCCTCAAAATGCTGGGTTAATACAGGGCTCTAGGTTACCCGAGCCTCAAGTAAGTCTGATTTCAAATCCCCAAAATGCTGGCTTAATACAGGGCTCTAGGTTGGACCTGAGGATCAAGTAAGTCTATTTCAAGGTACTCCTCAAAATGCTGGCTTAAAGGGGACTTACCACAAACAAAAAATGGATGCGCGGGTTGATATATATTTTTTGAATGATTTTGATTTGTAATGACATAAATAATAATTCCCTGAAATATAAAGAAATCGTGGTTTTTCCCTTTGGGGCTTAGATTTGAGTTTTAATTTTGCCTTCTAAATAATTCAATACAAAATTTTGCACAATTTTTTAACTTGATGACAAAATCTTATAAAATTCTCCCACTCTACTTGGAAACATTATTCAGGTTGTCAATTTAAATGTAAATCTATGAAAAATAATGCTGATATTAAAAAATTTTTTTGTGTTATTTATCCTTAATACAGTGCTCTAGGTTGGACCTGAGCCTCAAGTAAATCTGATTTCAAGGTACTCCTCAAAACGCTGGCTTAATACAGGGCTCTAGGTTGGACCTGAGGATCAAGTAAGTCTGATTTCAAGGTACTCCTCAAAATGCTGGCTCAATACAGGGCTCTAGGTTGGACCTGAGGATAAGTAAGTCTGATTTCAAGGACTCCCAAAATGCTGCTAATACAGGGCTCTAGGTTGGACCTAGCCTTTGGTAAGTATCAAAGTACTCCTCAAAATGGTAAAGCCGCCCCAAAATACTGGCTGAATACAGAGCTCTAGGCTAGACTTCAGCCTAAGATAAGCCAGTTTTAAAGTACTGCTCAAAGTGCTGGCCCAGTATAGAGCTCTTGGCCATAGTACGGAAAAGTGAGTCTCCGGTAAATCAGGTACAAACGGTGCCCAGTTATTTAAGATTTGAGAAAGTATTGCAGGGGCAGGACTTTTACAGAAATAAATTTTCCAAAGAAATAGGACTATCAGTATTTGCCTTTCCTCTATGGTATTTTGAAAAAAAAAAATGACAATTATGAGACATTTACATTTGATTACCATACTCTCTGTAGGTGACTTGCACAGACAAGGGTGAAAGACCTGGCATACATGCAGAGAATGAAAAATCGACAACACATCAAACTGGGAATGAAGGCAAACAAATTCCCGCCTACTTCAGATGTCAGGTTATGTTCTGAAGATTTCACATTAAGATCAAGAGGAGAAGGAAAATATTCCTTTGCAAAAGACATTTGCTTGTACCTGAAATGTATGATTTAAAAAAATAAAATACAATTCAATGTACTCCCAAAATACAACATAGTTATGATGAGCAAGGATGCCTCTTCCAAAATTGTGAATATCATGGCCCCAGGATAAGGGGGTTCTGGTGTTAGGGGGGGATTATATAAATTACATCTAGTCAAATTGCATAAATTCTTTGAATGTCTTCTTCCCTACTCCTGGGAATTTAACAAACTTATCATACATAGTATTATAGCAAAGGTGCCTCTTTAAAACTGTGAATTTTTGGAGGGTAGGGGGTTATGGTGTTAGAGTGGGCCTGTATTGATAATATAGTGAAAATGCATTAATTCTTTAATATTCTCTGTTCCTGGGCATTAAGCAGATGAACTACCTCCATAGTCTTGAGGAGCAAGGGTCCTTTTCTCTGAATTGTGAATTTCAAGGCCCTTGGGTCAGGGGTATCATAGAGAGGGGATGTGGCTCTAATGAATTAATGCTTTGAAATTTGTCCCCCGGATTGACATTTATATAGAAGGGGGCCTTTTCCAAAATTGTAAAAGTTTGGCCCCAGGGGCAGGGGTTCCTGTGGGGTGGGGGCTCTACTGATTATTGCTAGTTTTTGCTGATTAGTTGAAATGAATTTATGTTCCCCACTCTGCCTAAGCCCTTACTCTGCCTGTGGGTATTAAAAAAATAGCTAACATGCAAGTTATGATGAGCAGTTGTGCCTCTTTCAAAATTGTGAATGTCATGGCCTCTGGTATGTTACATAATGATAGGTGACCGATAAGGCCATTGACCTCTTGTTTTTTTTTTTTTAAATTTGGGATATAATAATCGAATTATAAATGCACAAACTTTTATCAACCCATCCTCGATTAATCTCCACGAAATACTTATTTCCCTTTATTTATTTCAAGTCATCTGTCTAGAAATATTGACTTATTAATTATTATCAAGATTAATTTCAACCTACGTTTCTGAAAGGTCACAATTAACACGCTGCAGTAGTCATAGCCACCATAAAAAATTTTCAGGAATATCCCAGAAGATGGAAGCCATTAATTACCAGGTGTTCCTTTTTACGATCCCCGTGATTCTGTCGTTGATTTTATGCGGGTTGTGTGGGATGTTTTACTTTAGGTGTAAGGATTCGGGGTCTGTCGAAGCCATCGCTGAAATGACAAAGCAGCAGCTCACTAAAACAAGTAAGTCTGTTGATATTGTTAATTGGTTGAATAACAGGCCTACTTTGTTAGCTATAACAGTAAACATGAACAAAAAGGTCAACATTAGCCAGAAAAGAATCTCAACGCTTCCTCTACCACTTCATAAAATTTACGAAGACTCACAGAATCTTATAGCTGCTAAACTGTACCCACCGAAGAAAATATATTGACAGACAGGAGAGCTACAGTGCCACCCATTGTAAAAACAGTATATTTATTGTGCTCAAAAAGTTGCGCGTGGTTCTGGATTAATTCTTTAAAATTTAACCTCAATCGCGAAAAAAAGATAGATTTAAAAAAGCTTTACTTCTCTGTGAAGTACTCTCGTAGTTGACATCTGCACGAAGTGCATTGGACCGAATTATCTTGCAAACCAAAATGGCAATATAAATAGAAGAAGTTTTTTATGATCTTAATTTCAGGGACAGGAGGGCTATTAACATGGAATGTTATGTTGTGGAAACAGTGAAAGAATATGTTAAGAACACACGGTTAGTAATATTTTGAGATGACAGTTTAAAAACACGGAAAAATAAATCGAGAAAAAGCGCACTTTTTTGTGCGCAATAAATACTGGTATATTATACAATTTTTTTTCAAATGGGTGGCACTGTAGCTCTCCGGTCTGTCAATATATTTTTTCGGAGAGCTACAGTTCTGCAGCTATAATTATACATGTACTTATACGAGAGCGGTTTGTCAACTAGGTGTTCAAAGTGCAACCAGTTTTATGTTGCGATGATTAATTTTTTGCTCCTGCTTTTTGCTTTGTCAAATTTTTCTTATTTTTTGACTTGGACATAAAAAGTAGTCCTTGCCTGATGCCTCTATCTTTTTTCCATTTGAATCATTTGCTTTTCTTGTTGATGAAAATCAATGAATGGAATCTTAAATTTTTTAAATGAAATTTAGAACAGAGGATTATTATCAATACTTTTTAGATGCCTTTCCTATTTTGACGGTCACTCAGAAATATAGGGTTGAAAAGTGATCTATGAAACAGAAAAGAGAAACTCGTTTTTAAATGTTAGCATTAATTGCTCAGTTTATGACTGCATTAATATGGAGGCTAATCGTGTTCAAAAATCCAGACTTGTGAGTTTGTAAACGCAATCTTGTAAGATTGTAAATCCAAACATGTACATGTAGTCATATCAGATTCACAGTATACATGTATATGTAAGTTAGTAATTTCCCGACATCCAAGCATGTAGTTCCGAAATACAACTGTGTTGACTTTAAGTTCAAATTATGAATGTATGTATCTTTGATGTTGTAAATTTTTTTTTCCCGGGAATGTATATTTCCGCGCTTAAATAAAACACTAAGACAATTACAATTCTACAAATGTAAAATCTACATGTTTGTCGAATTTTGATTACGAGAAACTAATATTACATATTACATTAATAATTTAATTTACGTTTACAGTAATAATACCTAAATAAGTCTTTATTTACGTAGAGCACATTTGTGTCTTAATCTAGTATGAATTACATTCCAGTAACGATCATCAAAATAAAAAAAAAATCATGAAGATGGAGTAGGTGTTCTCTGAGAGTTTATACAATTTTTGAACGAACCTATAGAAGTGGATTGTCTTGTTTCAAGAGATAAAGAGTTCCATTCCCTTATTGCCATTGGAACAAATAATGATTCATATATATTCAATCTACACTTAGGGATACAATAATGTTGTGACTGTCTTGTTACGCAATTTGATTCGTGTGATCGATGTTTGGAAATATTTCTTTAAGAATACCTGGGTACCATGTTATGAAAAATTTTATATCTAAAACAAAATTGCTTACGCACCACCTAAGAGAATTAATATTTTACTTCTAAAAATTTATTTATGATGTATTTGATATAATTATAAATATGTTACTTTAATAAAAAATAAGGCAAATTGATGTCAAACCTTGTGTATATAACTACAATGTCAACTGAAGTGACTGTGTGACCAATTCATAGAAAAAAATTAAGATTGCGTCTTTTCCATTTTCAGTGAAAAAAAGTTAATTTTTTCTTTGTATCTGTGTTCTTTCCATTTGTACTAATCAAAAACTTAGGGAAAAATATGGAACGCCATCACTGCCTTATAGCATACAACTATGCATTTATTATGTCAGTTTATAATTACGTGATGTGAACATATCTTTACGTTATGTCCATTTTTTATGAGACGATGTAAATATATCTTAACATGATGTCAATGCTGCATTACATGAAGTAAATACATCCTTTCATTATGTCAGCACTTCATAACTTGAAGTAAAAAAAATTCATTATGTGAAGTGATAATGTGTTTACATTGTGTTAAAACTTTATTACGTGAAATGAATGTTTCTTTACATCATTTCATTTCTTCAATGTGAGGGAAAATTGCATTACGTCAAATAAATTGTGTTTTATAATTAAACT
>NW_026941257.1:0-13024 GCF_032062105.1 Saccostrea cuccullata
GTCTACTCCTCATCCTTTGATGAGCATGTTAGCAGAACAGAAGGCGAGAGTAAGTAAAGCTGGACTTAAGCTGAAACCGAAAAATGCCAAGTTTTAGAAACCTGATGTACTTTCCTGGGTCATATCGTCTCTGGAGAAGATGCACGAACCCTGACAACATACAAGAGAAATTGGTTCATTGGCCGACACCGAAGAACGTCACAGAAGTTCGCCAAGTCCTAGGAATGGGTAGTTATTATCGTAGGTTTATTTGGGATTCCTCCACTATTGTTAGTCCCCTTGACAAGCTTACTAAGAAGGGCACTGATTTTGAATAGACATAATCATGCGAAGAGCCTTAGAAACACTCAAAGCAGCGTTAACTGGTCCGGAGATCATGGGTTATCCGCAGGATGATGATGGATACATCCTCGACACCGACGCAAGTAATGTTGGAATAGGTGCTGTGTTAAGTCAGATCCAGGACGGTCGCGAAAGAGTGATTGCATATGGAAGCAAAACACTCAACAAATCTGAACGCAACTATTGCATAACCGACAAGGAGCTGCTTGCCGTGAAGTATTTTGTGGAATACTATCGCCATTATCTACTGGGTAGAAAATTCCTGGTTCGTACCGACCACCACGCTTTGATATGGTTTATGCAGTCTTGAAGAACCTAAAGGCAGGATTGCAAGATGGTTGTGGAAATCCTGTCCGCTTTTGACTTTGAAATACAACACCGTCCAGAAAAGCATAACAACGCCGACACTTGTGTCCTGGCACGTGGATTTGACAAATTCTGAGGGGGGTACTGAACATGCCTTAGATGCGGACCCTGTGCCAAGTGTGAAATGCTCAACACAAGAGATGCAGGGATCCCTAGGTCAATCCGAAATTATAAATATCAACTGACCACAGAGGATTCTCCTTTTCACTGCAGTCTGTCAGTATAGTGCCAAAACCTATTCGGACTTGAGGAGACATACCTTGACCTTTTTAGCCCAACGAGCGGGTCAAAGTTGAAAGTATGAGGCGTGGGGAGTTTGTAAACGATGATTATTATTTGAAGCGAAATGATCGCCCTCAAGTCCACTATTGCGGACTATATTCCTCTCAACAGAGAAGAATCAGCGACCCATTGGGAATCTAGAAGAAACCAGCTGCATCTACCGTTGTCAAGCCAACCCCAGAGGCCCTGGCTGAGGAAGCCGGCCATCTGTTCCGTTGCCAGCTCCTTCCACTCCCGTCCCAGCGGTTGTGAGGACTTCGTTACAACTCCTGGGAACCGGAGAAGATATGGAAATACCTTGAGGAGACAAAGTCGGACAGACAGGGACGACCAAGAAGACAGACAGTGGGACCCAGACCGAGGCAGGGGAAGTGACTCAAAGGGACGTAATGAGAGCCGTTGAACAGCTGCAGGCCTTGGTGGTGGTTGAGATCGGGTGACTGCGGCGAACCATTAGAGGACTACAGACGGCTAGACAGACGGAGACGGATCGAGGAGGCGCCGTTGATGATAAGCAATAAAGGTGATAGAGATTCGACCTGAGGGACCGACTGTGATGCTAGACGGTAAGACGTAATCTGACGGTAATCGGACGGGACGATGCCTTGATGAGAAGGGCCAGGAATCGCGTGTGATTGTGTTAAATGGAACCGTGCTAAGTGATATTCTATTCTAGGAAAGAATGAAGGACAGTAAATTAAAGTATTGATATGTGTACATTATAGCCAAAGTTCTAATTATAGATGTTATGTTATAATATTGTAATGTATTGATGATTGTACATTGTAAGGTAGACAGTTTCTACCTTAATGTGTAGATTTGACATTCGTTTGACATAGGTCATTTGTGAGGACACAAATATTTTGAGAGGAGGGTTGTGTACAAGTGCAGAGATTTGACAGATAAGTTTTATGCAGAGTTATTGAACCTGATTATTGTTGACATCGTAGGAAGAGTCAAATTGAATTTGTATATGTATTGAGAATTTACTTGACAATGCAGAAATAGGATTAATTTATGATTTGTATGTACTTGATAGGTGATTATTGACCAGTTTAAGTGATTTACATAGTTAAATAGTTTGTGCACATGTTTTGAGTTGCGTAGAAATCAGCTGATCATAGCAGTAGTAAAGTTGTGGTATTACTAGTATTTTAGCTTACTTCATGTTTCAAGGACTTTAATTGGTCTTCTGTAGTAGATGAACCATAGATTAATGGATGGAATCATGTTTTCTTGAAGTTTAACTTGTTTTCAGTTAATTATCGGCAGTTTATTGACTGGCACTGGCAGATTTGTTTACGAACTTGGCGGTCGTAAATTGTGTAGGTCGAGCCCGATCGTAAAAGTTACGATAGTTTTAGGATTTTTGGAGTTAATTGTATTATTTGTTGATTTAAATTGAGATTAATTTACTTATTCTAATTGAAGAATGTATTTGGAGATTACTTTCATTCAGAAAAGTTGTCTTGTATGTAGTTATTAGATTTTTCTATAGACTTTGCTGCTTACGGGAAATGTCACGAGAGATTCTCCAACGTTTTCCAATGAGTCCAACAGTTTCCAACATTTACGTCATGTTCTTGTATATAAGAGAGAGATTCAAGGAATTTTTGTTTTTCTGCTAGGTGGGTTTGTTTCTAGAGAAGTCGTGTTTTAGGGGCAAGGAGTTAGTATGGGTTGGGCGTTTTTAAATTAGATTTAATAATGACTTTTTAGTTTTATTTTAAGAAGAGCCAGGGTTATTTTAAGGATTTTTAGAAACTTTTGGAATATTTGTGGAATTTTATAGAAAGTTTTGGTCAGGTTTTAGTGAATTCTAACTGAGAATTGGACTTGGTTAAAATTTGCTGGTTGTTTGAATTTTTGGTAAATTGTTGTTAAATTTAAGAATTACTTGAAATTGTTTAGGCAATTAATACAATTAGGTAAGGAAGCTAGTGTACTTCTAAATTTTCTACTGTTTTTAACTAGAATTCAGACTTAGGAAATTTGCAGGAATTACTGGTGTTTGAAATTGTTAGGAATTAATTAGGTTTAAGGGATTAAGTTTTAGTTATTGGTTTTTACTTTCATCCAGGAGGTCTGGGAGGAAGTTTTGAGAGTCAGGAGTTTGGTGAGTTGCATTGAAGTTGGTTTTAGACAGATAAGTTGGGACAAATAGGTGACAAGAGACAGACTGAGACATAGTTTAGAATTTATTGATTGTTTAATTGAGAGATAATTCTTATAATAAATTGTAAAACTGTATTTTGTCTCATTTCAAGTACAGAGATTTACAAGGTTTTATTAAAGTGTGATTTTCCAACAAGATGGAAATTGTAGGATATAAAAGAGTAAGAACAGAGTAATGAGATAAATGAGTATTGAAGAATTTTAGTGACTTCCTTAGGTCTAGGTTGTAAAGACCTTGACATATAGAGAAGAAAAGCTGAGAGATTTCGTGTATTTATAAATTTAGTGTAACTTAGAGAGCGCGGGTTAATAATAGGAGGTTTAGGTTTGGGGCAGTGGTGTATTATTTGAGTTCATTGATTAAAGGGAGATAATTTAAGTGTGTTGTGAAATACGATTGAAAGAGTATTGAGTTTTCAACCATTGTGCCATACTAGTCCTCCTGAGCTCGGGTTGAGCTGTGTAACGCACGCCTTGCCAAGAACGATAAGACAACCCCTATAGATAGAGTGAGAGAGTGGTCCAATAGTAGTAGAGGGAATGCTCCACCCCGTTACAGTATTACTAAGCATGGCTCTGAAGTACTTGAAAAGAAGATTAGAAGATTTAAAGAGGTTTCCGTATATATTTCTATGTAAAACTTCTATTTTGGCCACACCCTTACCCCGGGGTCATGATTTGAACAAACTTGAATCTATACTACCTGAGGATAATTTCACATGAGTTTAATCTTTCCTGTTTCAATGGTTCTTGAAAAGAAGATTTTTCCTATATATTCCTATGAAAAAACTTTGATCGGCCATTTTGGCCCCGCCCTACCCCTGGGGGTCATGACTTGAACAAATTTTGAACAAATTTGAATCTACATTACCTGACGATGATTCCACATGAGTTTTTTCTTTCCTGGTCCAGTGTTTCATGAGAAGAAGATTTTTAAAGATTTTTCCTATATATTCCTATGTAAAACTTTGATCGGCCATTTTGGCCCCGCCCTACCCCCGGGGGTCATGACTTGAACAAACTTGAATCTACACTTCCTGAGGATGATTCCACATGAGTATCATTTTTCCTGGCCCAGTGGTTCTTGGGAGAAAGATTTTTAAAGAATTTTCCTATATAAAAACTTTGATCGGCCATTTTGGCCCCGCCCTACCCCCGGGGGTCATGACTTGAACAAACTTGAATCTACACTACCTGACGATGATTCCACATGAGTTTCATCTTTCCTGGCCCCGTGGTTCTTGAGAAGAAGATTTTTAATGATTTGTTCTATATATTCCTATGTAAAACTTTGATCGGCCATTTTGGCCCCGCCCTACCCCCGGGGGTCATGACTTGAACAAACTTGAATATACACTTCCTGAGGATGATTCCACATGAGTTTCATCTTTCCTGGCCCAGTGGTTCTTGGGAAGAAGATTTTTAAAGAATTTTCCTATATATTCCTATGTAAAACTTTGATCGGCCATTTTGGCCCCGCCCTACGCCGGGGGGTCATGACTTGAACAAACTTGGATCTACACTACCTGAGGATGATTCCACATGAGTTTCATCTTTCCTGGCCCAGTGGTTCTTGAGAAGAAAATTTTTTTAAAATGCATATATTTTTTCTCTAATTCATGATTATCTCCCCTTGGAAAAGAGCGTGGCCCTTCATTTGAACAAACTTGAATCCCCTTCACCCAAGGATACTTTGTGACAAGTTTGGTTGAAATTGGCCCTGTGGTTCTTGAGAAGAAGATGAAAATGTGAAAGATTTACGACAACGACGACAGACAACGGACAAATTGTGATCAGAAAAGCTCACTTGAGCCTTTGGCTCAGGTGAGCTAAAAAGCAAACAGCTAAACACCATTTAAAAGATAATGCATAATATATACATGTAATATAAATAAAGTATAATCAAACAATTAGCAGCTTCACACAGGTTAAAAGGTAATCATACGTTTCCATTTACTATAGTATATTCCAAAGTAAACACAATTGGTACAAAATAAAAATGATAATGTACCTTACTTTAATCTTGAAGATATAGCTATGTAGAACCTTAAGTTTATAATATATTTTTATACTGTGAATTCACAAATTTTCGTTGTTTTTGAGGTATGAAGAGACCCACGAGTTCATGTCCGCCACGAAATGTTAAATGTAACATACAAAACTACTCAAAAATTCTTCATCCACGAATTTTAATCTTCACAAACCAAGAGTTTTTGTTTACTAACACCACGAAAATTGATCCAACGAAGATTTTACAGTATACCTTCATAATATAATTGAAGAGAACTTTTAAAGGAGTTTAAAATTAGAGTATCATTGTCTTCACCAAAACCTGCTAGGCGATTTCGAAATCTGTAGGATTCGTAAGTTTCAAATAGTTCGTCTATTATATGCTTTTTATATCTGAAAATGGCCTTTTTCTACCATGACGAGCTCGCAGCCAAGCAATGCTCTTACAAACAAAATATATGATTGTTAGGCAGGAGGATATTAATGAAGCAGCAGATATAAAATGTTTCAAACCTATTGGTTACAGCCTACAAATTTGAAAATATATCATTTAAAGGGGTCAATTATTTTAAAGCTGAAAACTTGATACTGTACACAGCTGCGATGTATTCTTAATATTTTTTTATGAATGACATGTCTCATATTTTCAAAATTGAACAGGGTCACCATGGAAAACAATCTGTTTTCTAACTCTTTGTGGATATCTACATTTATGTGCATCATTATCTTATTATTTTACAAAAACCTTTAACAATTGCATACATTTTTTTTCAAAATTGTTATGATTTCCATCAACTTCTTCTTTATGTCAATAATTTGATTTCCAACGTATATAAGTATTCCAAGAAAACCTAAAAAATTAACATTTTAATATATACAGTGGACATTCAGATATCTGGACGCCAGATATCCGGATGCTTCAGTATCCGGACGCTTTTTCATCGGCACAGAATTTTAAAATGTTATTATGTCTTGTTTAACGGGTGATTCAGGTATCCGGACGCTTCACATATCCGGACTAATTGACTGGGAACCAAAGCGTCCGGATAAAGGAGGCTCTATTGTGTCATCATCCTCAAGATCATTTTCTTTAGTTTCAATATCTCTTTCAATGTAGTCCAACCTTGACACAACACACATTAGCAGATCAGAAAAAAAGTTTTTAAGGATTAATCCTCACATCTTAATTAAATACCAATGATGTGTAAGCAAGACTTTTTCTCTGCAGAAGGTGAGTAATACATGTAGCTACTACATATCTAAGCATAGGCATATTAAGTTGATACCACAAGACATCATGGCATGCCAGTGAAGTTGCATGTAAATTCTCTAACCAAGATGAAGCTACTGAAACAATTAATAAGGTATTATTTTCATTTTAATTTATACAATAAGCACTTGATATGTTCTTCTTGTCATGAATAATATACTGATGGAAATTAATAAGGGAACACATAAATTTATAGGGAAATTTGCTTTATTGTCAGTGGATTCTAATAAAGTAGAATTGACTAAATACGGTTTTCCAAGTAAAATTTTAGTATCTGGTGTGTCCTCCATGCTTTTTGATCACTTCCTCACACCGTCGTGGAACACTCTGTATCAACTTCCGTATTTCAGCTCGAGGAATTGCGCGCCACTCTTCCTGATGAAGAGTCTGGAACATGGCATCAGCTGTCTGTGGTGGGGCATCACGGTCCCTTACCCGACGTCCAAGAACATCCCAGAGGTGTTCAATGGGGTTGAGGTCTGGACTTTTGGATGGCCATTGCAACACTCTGATGTTTTTCTGCGTCAGAAAATCCCTGCTGACGTGAGACGTGTGGGGTCGAGCATTGTCGTGTTTGAACTCAAAATTTACGCCCACTCTACGGCAGAAAGGAAGAACAACAGGCCGCAACACTTCATCTCGGTAACGGACACCAGTCACCCTTCCATCCAGTCGAACAAGGTCAGTTCTGTGGTCGTAGGTTATGCCACCCCAAACCATCACCGAACCACCCCCATAGGAATCATGTTGTTTGATGGTACACTGATGATGACGTTCACAAAGGCGTCGCCAAACGCGAATTCGACCGTCTGCAAAGTCCAAATTGAACCTAGATTCATCGCTGAACATGGTATAGCGCCAGTGTTGAAGTTGTCTTGTTTGATGTTGTGTAGCCCATGCTCTTCTGAGACGACTGTGTTTAGCAGTCATCCTTACTCCAACAACAGGACGACGTGACTTTAGGCCCGCTGCTTTAAGTCTGTTTCTGACAGTACGGTCACAAATTCTTATTCCTCTTGCTGCCCTGAACTCGGAGTTTATTTTTGATGCTGGTTTGAACCTATTACGTAGGGAAAGCACACCAGCTCACGGTCATTACGTGCTGTTGTTTTACGTTTGGAGCCACGACCTGGTCTAATTTTAACGCTCCCTGTCTGGCGGTACCGGTTTCACAGACGTGAAATCACACTTTTTGACTTGTTAAATTGTCTAGCAGTCTGGCATATTGATTGGCCTCCGTTAATGCATCCGATAACCTGCCATTTTTGATAAAGGTATGTTCTTTGCATGATTCTCAAAGTACGGGTATACTGACAATTGTCGTCTACTGAAGTGTTAAATGGGCGTAATCATGCGTGAAAATCATGGAAATCAATTTTCAATAGCAAGGATTCTTATTGAGTAAAAGAAAACCTAAAACTTTCTGTTCACAACAGCTACATAGAGTCTCGAACAAATGAGAGATGCTAAACATTAGGTAATAGTAAATATGCGTTCCCTTATTAATTTCCATCAGTATACTTAACACAATGGTTGTGAAGGTGCCCCTCTCCCCATTATGTATGTCTCCCTCACTTGCACCATTGTCAAGTGATACACCTTCTTACAAAGGGATAATTTTCAGTATACTGTTAACTAACTTATTGAACTTTGTGTGGAATTTAGGACCTGCTTTAGAATCTTAAAATCTATTATTTATTACTTTATGAAGGGAGGGGTGTTAGCATACCATGATCAAACTAGTATTTTTAAATGGTTTTAAAAATTAAATTTAAGAATATAATGTTAAATTACCTCGCTGAATTCATTTGAAATGCTGCTAGTGGTAGCTTGCGTGAAATCACTGGTTGCAGTATGGGTGGTTGGATGTTTGGCCCTTCTGATACTGGCAGTGGGATGGCTGTTCCTAGACATGCTGCAGAAATTGCTATTCAGAATAAGTGTCACAAGTCAGTAATGTTTTACATTGTTTTAAAAAATCTAATATATTAAGAATATACTGTTAAATCACTTCACTGAATTCATGTGAAAAGTGTTAATATAGCTATATATCTTTAAAATTACAGATTTGATTTTAATATTCCATTTCATTTTAAATGCATTGCAATTAATACACTGTAATGTATTGTTTAAAGAAATGAACATAAATAAGCAATTTTCTTTATTGTATGTTGAATTATTATAAGTACATTTTTCAAGCTATCTTTAATTTATATGTATGTTCTTAGCAAGAGATTGATCACAATTAATAACCCTCTGGAGATGGTCAAGGATATAACAACAAACAGGGTATTTCATTTAACAGCACAATTTCCATTAGTGCTTATTACCTGTCAGGAAAATGTATCAGTAATTTGTAAGAGCTTGACATAAACAATATAAATATGATCTAATCAATCATATTTCTTAGCTCTTAATACATAGACATTTATTTTTGTCATTAAATACTCATTTGATGAACTTATAATGAAATACCTACACACATCGCTATTCAAATAAGCAGTGAGCGCACTCCGGGGTATGTAAGACTAGGTTTGCATCTTTACACACTAGTGGTGTATTTTCTACATAAACAACGTCCTCCTGGGTGCATATCAAATCCAGCATGCCTGCGGCATCAAAATAATTAAACGTTAGCTGGCGGATGTCTGTCTGCAGGCCTTCCCCAATCCAACTGCACACACTAATGTCGCAAATGTCAAATAATTTTAAAGTATCAATCAAACTAGCAGCCCTGAACACGCAGAAAATAAGGTACGCTGTAATCTTGTAACAATATACAATCAATCAAACGTTGGAATAATTTAACTTCTCAATGTGTGACGTTTCCAATGGTTATTAGGTCACCTGAGTCACTCAAGTGACCTATTGCCATCCCGTGTTTGTCCGAGTCGTCCGTCGTTCGCCGTGTATTAACATTTGAACATTTTCAGCTTCTTCTCTGAAACCGCTAAACCAATTTCAACCAAATTTTGTATACAGCATCTGTGGGTGAATGGGAACAAAAATTGTGAATTTCATGGTCCCTGCCCCCCTGGGGCCTGAGGGGTGGGGCCAAAACCACTAAAATTAATGCAATCTTTAAAAATCTTCTTCTTTACTCCTGGACATCAAGCAGTCAAACTGTTTGCATGATTGTAATCAGCAATGAGTCCTCTACAAAAATTGTGTAATTCATGGCCCTGGGGTCAGGGGTTCTAGTTCTAGGGCGGGGCTAAATAAGTAGGTAGTGAAAATGCATTATTTCTTTGAAAATCTTCTCTGCCCCTGGGTATTAACTAAACCAGCTAAGTACATAGTTATGATGAGCAAGAGTGCCTCTACCAAAATTGTGAATTTTATGGCCTCAGGGTCAGGGGTAATGGTGTTAGGGCGGGGCTCTATTGATTATATAGTGAAAATACATGAATTCTTTGAAAATCTTCTCTGCTCCTGGGTATTAAAATTAACTAAGTACATATTTATGATGAGCAAGAGTGCCTCTACCAAAATTGTGAATTTTATGGCCCCAGGGTCAGGGGTTCTTGTTTTAGGGTGGGGCTCTAATGATTATATAGTGAAATGCATCAATTCTTTGAACATCTTGTCCTTTGCTCCTGGTTAAAATTCGAATGATCTAATTACATATTTAAGGCCAGGATTTATTATGCGCCTGGATCGATAGATCCCGGGCGTATATTGTTTTTGTCCTGTCTGTTTGTCTGTTTATCTGCTTGTCTGTTGTCAACTTTAACCTTCGCCATAACTTTTGAACAATAAGAGAAAGAGACTTCATATTTGGTATGCATACTCCACTAATAAAGTCCTTTCAAATGACATCAAGGTCAATGACCTTGTGACCTTGACTGTGACTTATATGCTAAAAATAACTTTTTTCACTGTTTGTCATAACTTTTGAAGCATAGGAGATAGGGGCTTCATATTTGGTATGCATACTCCACCCATAAAGTACTTTCAAACGACTGCAAGGTCAATGATCTTGTGACCTTGACTGTGACCTATATGCTAAAAATAGCTTTTTACACTTTTTGCCATAACTTTTGAACCATAGAAGATAGGGACTTTATATTTAGTATGCATAATTCACCGATTAAGTTCTTTCAAAAGACACCATGGTCAATGACCTTGTGACCTTGACTGTGACCTATATGCTGAAAATAGCTTTTTCCACTGTTTGTCATAACTTTTGAAGCAAAGGAGATAGGGACTTCATATTTGGTATGCATACTCAACCGATAAAGTCCTTTCAAACGACGGCAAGGTCAATGATCTTGTGACCTTGACTGTGACCTATATGCTAAAAATATCTCTTTACACTTTTGCCATAACTTTTGAACCATAGGAGATAGGGACTTCATATTTAGTATGCATACTCCACCGATTAAGTTCTTTCAAATGACACCATGGTCAATGACCTTGTGACCTTGACTGTGATCAATTAGCTAAAAATAGATTTTTTAAAAACTTTGTTGCCGCCGGGCGCATAGTGTTTAACAAACGCATCTTGTTTTATTTTTTTACAAACCCTCCGCTCAAGGTTTTGAATTTTCAGAAAAAAAGGAAACATTTTTTTTCTTTCCGATGTCAAATTTGAGTCGGGATCGAGATTTCAAATTTACGAAATCGCACTTCCGGTCTCAAGATGAAACGGCAGGTAAAATAAAGATAGATCTGAGAAGATACCTTGGTTTAGTGTAAAATTCATCGATACGAGTGCCATTCAAAACGTTTCACCCATTCAAAGAACAAATAAAATGCTGAGGACTTTGTTGCACAATGACATGCTGGTAAGATAATTATGTATTCATTTCAAAAGTATCTGTCTGTAAATTATTTTCCTCCCCAGGTTTTAAACTGCCCGTGGTAGCTATTGCATATTGCCAGCGACATTGTTTAGGTCTCTGTTATAGCTTAAGTCTAAGCATCATTCTTCAGAAAAGGGTTGCTTATGCATCATATGTAATGAATAAAACTATGGGAGAAGTTAAATCCATTTGAGAAAGAAATAAACAATAACCTGAAGAAATAAAAAAAAATCAACTATTAAAAGGCAAGAATATACAAATATATACAGGCATGTAGTATCATTTGTAATAGCCAGAAAAATTATTTTACACTTAATTGAATAAATGTTCACCCTACTCCCCAATACGCCCTGTCTGTTTTATGATAGGAATTATAATTTTAGGCATCAAGTAAATTTTAGAACAATGTCTACGCATTCACCAAACACATATTTAAAAAAAATGAAGATATATTGAAAGACTTTTAAAGAACTGATTTTTAAAAATATATTTTGATCAACATCACAAAATCTATATAACTGGCCCAAACTGGCAGATGATGAATCAGCAATTAAATGTTCTACTTTCCTATTTGTAAGCATTATGTGTCCAGTGGTAAGGAGCCTTTTAGGATAGCATAAAAAAAGAATGTACAAATGTTAATAATTGATCAAAAAAAAAATTTATTTCCTTCTCCTTCGGGACTTTTTTATTCTCGTGTTCATAACTAAACCTAAACATAAAAAAATGCGGGCCTTGTAATGAAGAAAGGTGCTTCTTTCAAAATAGATAATTTCAGGGCCACTGGGTCAGGTACCAGGGGGGTACTTTGACTAAAAATAAAATAATGCTTTGCCCTTTGATAAGCAATGGTGCCTCTTTCAAAATTTGTGAATTTCATGGCTTTTGGATTAAAACACGAACCAAATACAATCGCTGGAAAGTTGTTACATGATACTCAGGTGACCTATAAGGCCCGTGGGCCTCTTGTTTTTTTTTTTAATCCAAAACTCTTAACTAAACTGTAGGGATTTTATCATTATTATTGTTTTTGATGATTTTAAACAATTTCAGAACATACGAATAATTTTATTTACCACAAATATTGACATTTAACTTTCAGTGAAGAAAAATATGAGCGCACTCTCGGATCTAAAAATAATTTTTTTTTTATCCTCAGAAACAGTTCTATCATTTACTAGTTGCATATTTTAGATCAGAGGATGCGTTATACAAATACAAATACAAATATTTATTGGCACAAACACAATTACAATAATTGGCAAAGGCACATCATCAATTGTTCATTATATTTAAACAATAATCTGGTATAGAATGTAAGGCTATATATAATCATAGCTAAATTGTACATCATTTGTAAAATAATTATGTTAAGCAGTCATTTCTAGATGTAATACATTTTTTAATAAATGAGTTTGTTATTTTCAGTACTTCTGGACAATGGCTATTAAAGCAAAGTTTAACTTTTTGAGTATTAGACATATTTAATATTTTATCATGGAAAAAATTCACCAAATTCCTTTCAAAAGTTAACCTATGATTATTGTATTTATGGCAGATAAAAAGAAAATGAAATTCATCTTCCACTTCCCCTGTGTTACATATATTACAAATTCTTTTATCTGTAGGTATAGAAAAATGTCTTCCTTTTTCTATTGCGAGGTTATGAGCACTAAGTCTTAATCTGCTAATAATTGATCTGTCTGTTTTCTTTTTTAATATATCAGTGTATCCGCATCGTTTGAAATTATTAAAAGCAATTGATAAAATTTTA
>NW_026941258.1:0-12745 GCF_032062105.1 Saccostrea cuccullata
ATCACATGACAAAATTTTCTTGAATAACCACTTGCATCATTGATAGAAATAAAGAGCATTCCTAAAAGTGAAGTGTCCAGCAAAGAATAATTAACAAGCAGATAGGCTTATTTGCTAGTAAGTTTGCAGGTTTTTATCTCTAACTTTAGATTCCAGATTACATTATGTGCACATCATCTTCATGTTGAATGAACTCTCTGCCATCTCTCTGAAAGACTGAGGGAACTCCTTTGATTTGACCAAGGCATGATCAGTTTCTAAATGTATTTGCCCCCGACTTCTGTAACAAATTTAAAAAAAAGTTTTGAAAAAGGTTTTCTAATTTGAATTAATGTAGTTTTAATCAGATAATTCAGTTTATGCAGAAATCTACAATTGGCAAATTGATATAACATAGTTAAAAAGTCTTTATAAAGCATATCATATATATTATATTATGTATGTCATATTTTGTCATATTTGTAGTTAAATGGTTTGGGGAAGTCAATGTATTATGACTGAAATATTGCAAGCTTTATAGTAAACAATCGGGTTAATCAATTATAAATTTTGAAAAATAGCATTATTAACCAATATTTTATCAAATTCATGAAGTATCCTTTTTTAGTTTCTGTTGTCAGGGTTGTTAAGAGAAAGGGCATGTTGGACTGTTACTTCAGAGAAAAATCCCTGGGACAAGGTGTTTATATATATGGGCTTTTTTTATGTTATTAAATGTATTTTCTCAAGAATTTTTCTCTCAGATGGAGACGCCACCACTTTTGGTGGACAAATGCAAATTTTTTTAAACTCGGCATTTACAGCTATTGAGCTGGGGGGGGATCTTTTTCATGCCAGCACCTACTGCGACAAGGGACCTTAATTGGGTTATATAAGTAAAAATATAAGATAAGATATTTTTATAGTGTCTCATCAGAAGAACAGGTCTCCATGTTCATAGAAAGATTCAACATCCCATGTAAGGATCAACTCCTTACTTCGTGACTAAAAGGGCGAGGCTTTAACCACTGTGCCATTGGGCTACTCATGTACCTGGGAGTGTTGACTAATAGCCGTCCAGTGGCAATGAGGAATTTTGACTGCAATAAAATTGACTTACTAATAACTAAGCACATATGTCCTCCACATCATGGTCTTTTCTGTGCATGGTGGCCATAAGCAAGTGGGTCTTCATACATGAAAGTTCTGAAGCCTAAATGGTACCAGCGCACTACAGGTGCTAAAAAAAATTATGTGTTTGTGTTAATTATGTCATGTTTCATTTTTCTTTAATGTACTTTGAGGTGATCAAGAAAACTTACCATGCCACTTCAAAATCAACACAAAAATAAGTCAAACTTATTCGAATCCATCATCTCAAAACACGGTTTGGATGTTCAAACCCACAATACAAAAATTGATTTGTTTGATGTACTCTGACAGGTCCGGCACAAAGTCTTGATTACGCAGTACAGTTAAGGCAACATTTTCTATAAAAACTCACGGAATCCGATGCATATAATGTTTAACAGTTTTATTTTTGAGAAAGACACTCTAGTTAAAATAGCTATTTTTTATCTTGAAGAGGATGTCCATCGCTTTTCACATCGGTATTTTTGACATCATGTGACCCCCTGAAGTCACGTGGGCTCCGATTTTAGGTCAAGAAATGAGATGTCAATTCTAACCAAAAAGTGCAAGGGCAAGGCAAACAAAAAATTAACTGCAAAATGTTTAATGTTGTCACTGTGTATCTATACTTTCTCAAAAGAGATGCTCATTCAGTTAGTTTTTCGATATAATTAAGTTACTCAGCTAAAACAGACAGTAATATATGAAAAATAGGATATTTTCCTAATTTCATCGCGAATTATAAATTAAATAAAGGATTACAAAGAAATGAGCATCACTTTTTGAAAACTATACAATAAAATAAATAATTTAAAATAAAAACCTAGATTTTAGATTATCGCCTTGCCCTTGCACTTTTTGATTAAAAATTGAAATCTTGGAAGTGTCAATCTAATTTTAGTTTTCAAATGCATCATTGACCCAGCATGGGAGATAACTCTTGAGTTCTTGATATAGTTTGTTTACCTCGTAAATTTTAAATAAATATACATGCGGACAGGGCTGGACTCTTTTTTTACTTAATCAAACGGTATGCATAAAAATCGTTGACATTTTTTTTCTTTTCTTTGTATTCGTTCTCCACACATTGTACACATTTAATATGTCTTTCAAACCTCCCGCATTTCCTCAAAGATGTGTATATACATGTAGTATTACATACAAACAGGTTTAAATATTGCCGATATATTTATGTAGAACACAAATGGTTATTTAAAATATAGCCTTCATTAATAATTAATTATATATCTATCCCCCTCTCACACTACTGTACGCATGGCGACGGAACCGGGTTGGGGGTGGGGAGGGGGATAGGGATTAGCCTCCATGAGTCCATACTTATTTGGAAATTATATATTTAATGTAGGCATTGGAATTTACCTTTTTCTTTTGGTTAAGCCCCCTCCCCTTTCAATTAGCCCCCTTTCATTTGCTTCCGACGCCGATCGTACACAAACTTGTGTTAATATATTTTTTTTATTTCTGCATTTGTTCCCCGATCGCTTTCAATCAGACCGCTTACTGTTAATTAGTGGATATTAACTAGGTTTAAAGTTTTAGGAACTTATTAGAAAGGATTGGGTTATACTCTGTATTTGTTAAGCTAGGAGACAGCCATTTTACTCCGAGGGGGAGGGGCTAGCGGATTTTAGAAATAAATTCTTGCAGATCAGTGATCTCCGAGTTTTTAACATTTTTTTTCATGTTAGACTTTTAAATGAATGAGAAAATAAATAAATAATCTGTCCTTCATTTCATTAATCGGAAATAAATATTAATCTGTCCTTCATTGCCATGAAAATAAAAAAAAATCTGATTTGGAAAAACTCCCCCCCCCCCCTTTCCCTCAGAATCAAATGGTGCTCCCCTATTCTATTTTTAATCAATTAGGGGGATATCTAGTCTTCTGTGTTTTTTTTTATTTTATTAAAAAATAAATGAACACAATGCACATGCTGGAAATAAGATCTTTATGGACATTAGTACCCTCTACACAAAATAGCATGCAAGCTAAGATTTTCAAATCTTAATGGCCTTTTCAACACATGAACAGTAAATAAATTAAAAAGTCAAATTATTTTATTTATCTAGAAAATTTATTAAATAAAATTTCTTTTCAAATCCAATGATAGACTGTAGGCCTATGAATGCTGGGTAGGTGCATCACTTCATGTTCTTGAGGATAAAATGAATTCTGAAAAAATGAGAAAATCAGGAAATTCCATTATTGAAAAAAATTTGTGTTATAAAAAATGAAATTGAAAAATGCATTGAAACATTTAACATAGAATGCATAAACATGATTTCAATTCTTCTGTTAGTTTTATTATCAAAACTTTGTATGATTTATAGCTAATATTGAGCATACCATTTTCCTTAAATTAACTTCCTGCCTGAGTGAATCCATTAGTCCACGGGAAAAGCTATGCCTACAACACAATATAATATGCAGAAATTTATTTGCTATGAAATTACTAAATATACATTGTAGAATAAAATGGCATTACATTTTACAAAAAAAAAAATGCTACATTGTATACTGTAGTGAATTTATGTAATTCATATAAATGGGAAAAAAATATGTTACAAAACTTCTCTGGGAAAGTAAAACTTCTGACATTTACGATTATAGTTAATAATAGAATATTTTCTAAAAAAAAAATAAATAATAATGAGTTTTTCCTTCACCAAAGTGAAAAAAAATGTAAAGTACATGCAAACTTTAAAAATGTGAAATGCTTTAGAAGTATACATACCCTGTGGAGAAATGATGCATTTTTCATTTATTTATTTCTTTAAGCCTGATACTCTTGACAGCTACAATGATAAAAATATTATATAAATATTTTAATGTACATGTAATCTAAACAAAAATGAATATTTTTTTCATTACTTTAGAAATTCTAGAAAATTACAACCATAGATCTGAAGGGAGTTTCTATGTTTTCAACACAATGCTACTGATATTTTTTTTTTATTTGTGCATATTTGTATGTCAAAAGACATCATAGCTTGTATAGGCCTAGTCACTAGTGAATCATTGACTGAAACAATGAAAACATATTATCATTTAATTTAGTTTAAATTTTTGTTACTGATGACCTCCATTATTACACATATTGTTTCAAAGAAATGAGCTAATTGACAGGAACTTAGTACATATTTAGTGCAATTAATTTTTAATAATTCTATAAAGTGTGCAACTTAGTGGGGGGGGGGGGTTTACACAAAGGCACTGCATTACAGTTTTTCACTGACTGTGATATGATGTGAAATGAACATAAGCACACTCGGGTTTTTTATGTTAACAAAAGCATGTCTACATATTGTAGGCCTATATCTACACATGAACCTACATACCTGGCCTGGAATTTCAGTGCAGTGATGGATCTACGGATCTGGTGCATATCGTCTCAGTTTTCTGCTATTTTCCGAAATAATGTCCTCATATTCTCGTAAAAGGAAGAAGCAATGCCGTGTCTCTTATTTCATCCCTATTTTCTTTTAAGATTGTGTGGTTATTGCATTTAAATCAACTGCAAATCTCAGCTGATGTCGCCACGTTTTTAGATGTAAACAACATTCCGTGTCACCGAGTGCAAGCGCTTGGCTGAAGCCGAATGCAGACAAACGACGCATTAAAAAGAGAATTATTTTAAAGACTTGATATTATATATACGGGAAAATCACTAAGTATTTTCTATTTCAACATGAAGATATTGCTGTTTATTACAAATTCTTGCAAACATCGGTAAATTGTTATTTTAAGCACCATTTCCTTATATGGATCAATCAGGGCGGAGCATCTGTCATGACGTCAGAGCTCATTATGACTTCATTACCATATTTTTTTCATGTGTTGCCTTAACTGTACTGCGTAAGCTATATAGCTTGATTTAGCTATATAGCTTTATTAAGCTATTCAGAATAGCTTAATTAAGCTATTTTATCACAATTTTTTCTCAAATGATTTATTTTTTCAGCATGTGCAACAAGTCACACCTTGTTGCAGTGGAAATATTAAACTTTGAACTCTTCTGAATACAATGCATGTAAAATCACTCACCAAATTGTGTCTCCTTGAGAGACTTTGTACTCAATTTTTTTTATAAAGTTTGGGGGCTTTTATGAGTGACCACACAATTATTTCTTGAATGAATTTATAAAGGAGGTCAGTTATGGCCAACAGGATAACCGATTGGTAACTGTTTCACACAATGAGAAGCAATCATACTTATCCACGTCAATAATTTTTTCAGCACTGTAAACTTTTATTTTTCTTTTTAAATTTACTAAAATTGTTTCATTTTAAAGTAAAAATGTATAATTTCTATAGGATGATTTTTGACTGAAAGTTTTTATGACAACAAACTTGTGTAGCTAACAAACATGTCAAATGTGTACTGCTAAGAAATCTGTGATTTCATGACAGTTATCAATTTTTCAGCAGTGTAAACCACACGAAAATTAACCAACTACCTACCATCTTAAAAATGTGGATCGGAGGGGACGGAGTACATCGAACAAAAATATTTTGTTGATCAGTCAACACAGTATTCAGATTCCATATTGAGAAAACAGTGACATCGCATTGTAAACAATTTTGTCATCGGAAAAATAGTTTTTGTGAGAGTTTTTTTGAAAGAACCGAAAATTATCATTTTTGGGTTACCGACGATGTCAAACCAGCGAACGGCTTCTTATCACATGTACATGTGTAGCCAGGGTCCAGTCTACTACTATAGAATGTATATATATATAGGTCCTTAGTAGTCTATAATGTCTTTTCAATTCAGTCAATGTACTCTACAATACTTTTAAACTTTTCAATCAATACTTACTCACATCTAATGCCAAAGAAAAGACCCGTCATATCTGATGAATTGACGTGTTCTCCATCGTAAAATAATCATGAAAATCCGTGCTGATCAACAACCTGTTGTTGTTTACAGCTTCAGCGGAAACACGTGTTAATCTCAAATAAAATCAACTCATACCGTAATGAGTCGAGATTTTGTATTAAATCATTGTGTTTCAGTTTTTTTTTTAAATTTCATGTCAGTATATGTTTAATTTTATTTTATATTAAGAATATATTTTTATAAAGCAAACAGCAATAAATCTTTTTTTTTTTTTTGACGTAGACCTTTAGGAATCAAACATTATTTTTTTTTATCAACACTGAATAATCTTATTGCACATTGCATAAATAAACAAAAATGAAAAATACATATATACTATATTTCTCTAAAGCTGTAAAGATAACTACTGTTATTTTAAATCATTTTTTTAATAATGCATATATTTAAATTTAATTAAATATAATAGTACATGTACTAAATATGTTGTTCCGAATGAGGCGCAACGAAAACGACCTTGACGTTAAATATTGACTACCTTCAAATTTTCTACAAAAATTACGCGGAGGTTCAAAATTCAAACTATGGTAATTCAGGGAATACCGAAAATAAAGAGACCAGTGAAAGCTTGTTAAAATGGAAATTTTCTCTACTTTTACCAGCTGTATTTTGTTTTCCCTATTTCAACACAGAAATAAAGGTAAAACTGCGTTTAATTCAAATATTACGAATAAAACCCAGAAAAATCACATGCGTGGAGGAAAATTCTTGTTTTAAAAAAATATTTAAAAGAAAAAGCAATAATTTTTACATATTTTAAAAGCAGAGAAAATATCCTTTTAAATATATTAATATTATTTAAATGATTTAATCAGGAAAAAATATACCTATCGTCAGGATATTCGTCCTTGCTTTTGAAAATTGCGTCATTTTCAAAAAGTCATGAATGTCTTCAAAACGTAAAATCTTTTCATTACCGATTAATGGACATTTTCGGTTGGGTGAACTTCTACTGCACTATCGATAACGGATAAAAAAAAGTATGGAAACCCTAAAAAGCAATAATGAAATAAACAAGAATAGATATGGGTTACCCCATATCCAAAGATATTCGACTTTTAGATTTAATATGTTAAACAGTGTTTAATATATACAAATTTTAATGTTTTTAAATAACAAGTTTAATGTGTAAAAAGCTTTTGCTATCATTGCAAGACACCACAAATTATTTTTATTTCATAACATGATATTAGGCATTGGTATCTAAGACTGGATTCAAGAAAATCTTATTTCTCTAAAACTGTATTATTATTTTTTTTTAATTTTATAGGGTACAAATGTCAAATTTTATAAGACCTTTTCTAAGACTTCCAAAACCCTTGAATCTTATAAAGATGAATAAAATAAAAATTGTTGCATGAAAAGATTTCATTTTCAAGCTTAATTTTGATGCATTTGAAATTAAATATTAATTTTTGGAGTTATCCTTCCTGGCTGAGGATCGGATATCCTTAATTGGATAATTTGAATGTAAATTCTGATTAATAAAACTTATACCATCCCTGCTGAACTTCTCAGTATATTTTGTTTTAACATTTGCATCTGCAACGAAGTGTGTTTAAAATGGGTTAAGAAATCAGGACCGGGCCCGGAAATTCTAAACGGAAAAACCATTTTAAAAAAAATACTAAAAAAAATAATTTATTCGTTACGGAACTTACTTATATAATTCAAATTCTATATAAAATGATATGCCGAACTTTACCACGAACCCAGTTTTCAACTTAGAAATCTCCAACCCGGTTCGGGTTTTGCTACACATTTTATAACTACGCTCCCTAAGAGGGAGAATTAACAAACAATTAACATGAAATTAATACAATTGTTGATTATAGTATAATTAATTCATCGGTGAAAATATATCAATCGAATAATGAACTAGATATTCTGATAGCAAATATGTTACAGAAAAAAGCTGAAGAAGGAGCGAGCGTGGGAATATTTTTATTTGCATTTCGGGGAGAAAGTGATCTTTAAAGAAAAAAAATACATTAATTTTGGTTTCTTTTACACATGACATAAACAGCATTGTTCTTCCAATGAACCAATATGTTCTATCTACTTATCATGATGGAACTATTTTCGTCGGAACAATTTGTTTAAGTCGCCGCTGACTACAATAATATATCTTGAACTGATAGGAAGCACTGATCAAATATACTGAAAATAATACAAGCTCCTTAGTTTTAAATGGCGTTTATTAATAATGTTACTCAAGGCATCATGATCTGAATTAAAATATTGTAGAACACTGCTGAAGGAAAAACTAATTTACTAATCCAATTCAGAACTGCTTTAAAGCGTATGTGCTGTAAACTGAGTGTTAAAAAAACGCCATTTTAAACTAAGGAGCTTGAATTATTTTTTTATTTCATAATTGCTTTTTATGGTTTCCATACTTATTTAATCCGTTATCGATAGTGCAGTAGAAGTTCACCCAACCGAAAATGTCCAATAAGGCTCAAAATTTTTACAGGGTCTTAAAGTAGAGATAATTTCCTAAAAGATGATATGTAATTTATATACCTTAATGCTATTATTAAAAATATACAGAGGTCCTGTTATCGCGATGCCGTGTTTTAACGCGCTATCGGTCATATTGACTGATGCGGTAGAGAAGGGGTTAAGGTATTCAATGTATAACGAAGGGATTTTTACTGATTTTAAGTAATTTTAAACTAGTTAAAAGCACACAGCTAGAAAAAAATAAAAGTGAAATAAACCAAATTCACATGACTAATAACATGTAAGGAGACGGTCATTTTGCACATTTACAGTTTTTGAAGAGTTATCTGCCCTTGATGAAAAGAAGAAAATTTTTGATTTCACAAAATTTCTGCGGTAAATAATTTATTTTATTTTATATTTTAATAAAGAGCCGAAATATGGCTGAAATACTGCCGACTCGGCGTAAAACAACAATAATCAATAAAGAGAGGGAGTTTATGCATATTTTCACCAAGGGATTTCTTTGAAATCCAAATTACTTTTTATAATATCTTATAAAAACATGCACTGCCCATAGACTTCAATGTAAAATTCAAAGTGATATTAATTGGACAATAATCAAGATTTTGTAAATTCCTTTGGTGGAGCATTTTAATTTGATAATATCTTCAAATTGCTACCATGATTAAAAATATTGGACCGTTCATTTATTAGGTACAAAATATGGTCGTTATACCTTGAATACTTTAATCCATATTCTTATTACACTCACTGCATAAAACACTGTGGTTCCAGATAAATCAGGTAATGAGTGAAAACAAAATAAGAATTCAAGCAACACCTATAATAAAAAATATCAAATAAAATCGTCATAGATAAAAAGATTTCTTGTTTGAATTACTTTTTTATATAATTCAATTTAAAAAAATATCTGAGGCAATTAAGAATTACTCATTTATGTAAAATGATTTATCACATGAAAGCATAAAATTTATATTCAACTGTCTTTTATGTATATCTTTAAATGACGGACTTCCTCATAGGCAAAGTTTCAAAGAGACGGATACTTACACTGAGGGATACAACTAAATCCATTTACGTAAAGTTGTGGGAAAAGAAGACGTGGTAAACCTACCCATGAATGAAAACAGCACCGTACAGATAAATTGTATACTGTAAAGCACTTAATTCCACAATGTCGACAACCATTGAGGAATGCTAAGATCTTAAATTCTTTACACAAGACACTACGTACTCACTAGAAACCTTTATTTAGCTGACCCGGACTTAACTGAGCTTCTTTGAACACATGTTGTCCGTCTGTCTGTCCATCCATCTGTCTGACTGTCCGCCTGCATGTAAACTTCATATTTTCAATTTCTTTACAAGGATCTCTGTGCCAATTTTAAGCAAACTTGGTTCAAATCATTTTTTGGGGAAAGGGAAATTTAAATTACAACATTTAAAGCCAAATCCCTTCAAAGGGGAAAATTATCCAAAAAAAAAAAGCAAACAAAACTGAAGTGAGCTCTTCAAAAATCTTCTTCTCAAGAACCACTGTGCCAACAACAGGCCCAAGGGCCACATCGCTCACCTGAGCACATCAACTAAGAAAAGTGGGGCTTGATTAACCCTCCTGGGTGTCATGATTTGAACAATGTAGAAGCTACACTACCTGAGGATGATTCCATATAACTAGAAAAATAACAATAATCATGGCTTTAAAGTACTTGAAAAGACAATTAAAAGGTTTCCCTTTATAGCCTTATGTACAGCTTTGGTCAGCAATTTTTGGCCAAAAACTAGCCCCAGAGGTCGGGCTTTGAAAAAGCTTGAATCTCCACTAATTGAGGATGATTCCACATAACTTTAGTACTTTCCTGGCCCAATGGTTGTTGAGAAGATTGGAAGATTATAAAAAAAAAATTCCTATTTATCCCTATGTAAAAACTTGTCCAGCCATTTCGGCCACCCTAACCCCGGGGGTCATGATTTGAACAAACTTTTATCTACACTACCTGAGGATGATTCCACTCGAGTTTCATCTTTCCTGACCCTGTGGTTTTTGAGAAAAAAATTTTAAAAGTGCTATTAGTTTTTCACTTATTCATTTTTATCTCCTCTTGGAAGAGGGCTCCCCTCCATTTGTAAAATCTTGAATCCCCTTAATTCAACGATACTTTAAGCTAAGTTTCGTTCTTGAGAAGAAGATGACAATGTGAAAAGTTAACGACAACGACAGACGACGGACAAAATTTCATTAGAAAAGCTCACTTGAGCCTAAGGATCAGGTGAGCTAAAAAAGGAGTAGTTAATTAATATGCATCTGGATTCAAGGCTGTTTCTTCCAAAGACAAAAGGAATCCTGTGCGGCGGGAATTTATTGTTCGAAGTACAAGAAGCCTTCTCGAAATGGAACGATTTTAGAAATGTGGATGTCTATCAGGACAACTCTTGGGCCTGCTAGGGAATGGCCAACCTTAATTCGCAGGTTATATTGGAGCCGATGTCTCACGCAGTTGGAGAGGGTCTTGATTTGCACATTCATTTTTGTGAATGGCTTAAACCGAGACGTCTTTATGGATTGGTTTATGGGCATTGGGTTGGCTGGGGACAAACTAGCGCAGAGTCATTTTCAGGCCATCTTAGGTATACTAGTTTCCTTCATATTGAGAATTTTTTAGTATCGAATATACTTTAAAATTAATAATTATTTAAGATTATGCCACACTGGCCGGAATTATACTTTATATCCCTAGAATGTGACCCAGAGACAATATCAATACCTGGATGGACGAAGGGGGCGGTACCTTCCGCGTGGGGAAAAAGAAAGTAAGTAACGAAATAACTGTGACAAAGGAAATAAATGAACAAACTCTCTATTTACCGTCCTTGTTTTTTAGTGGTTGAATATAAATTTTTTAAGGGTGAGTATCTGGTTAGAATCTGGTTAGAACCATTTCTAAAGTTGTTATTTAAAAAAAAAATATTGAATAAGCTCCACCCCTTCTCCTTTTAAATATACGTCGTTTTGACGTCAGTCGTCCAATACAGTCATGTCTGCAAGGAGAGGTAGCGGAGTTATCGGACACGACGGCTAGAAAACAACGAGATTTTGGAAACCCATGAGATTTTTACTGCCTGCTTTCAAAATCTGAAGATGTATAAACTGGTGTAGGGAACACGGCATTCTGGCATCAAAATTTCGATCCATGGTCGTACAACTGTGATGGTCAGCTAAAATTCAAGACGCTAGCTCGGGCCCATGGAGTCAGCATATTCCGATGTTCAGTAAACATAGAATCAATGGACAATGTTGAAGCATGCCAATATAGCAGCGGCAAATGAATTTCTGCTTGAAATACAAAGATCCGATGAAAGTTTCACAAGTACTAGTACACCAAACAAACAAAAAAGGACGAATTTGGCCAGTACTCACAAGCCATGCGAGCTAAAATGGCAAGATATTGTATTGAAAACGGTCCTTCAAAAATAGCTCGCCATTTTTCAACAAAACCTGACAGACAATTATTGAAAGCACGGTAAGGAGCATAAAATCCTCATATCTTAAATTGGAAACTCTTAAAAAAAACCCAGCCACATTATTTCAACTTTCGCCAAGGGGCGGTCAAGTTGGAGTATACGACACAATGATAGACTTACCTTAGACAAGAGGCCCACGTGCCTTTTAGGTCACCTGAGTATTGTGTAACAACTTTCAAACAAATAACTTTGGCTCGTGTTTTAAAACAGGGGCCATGAAATTCACAAAACATATTTTTAAAGAGGCACTTTTGTTTATCATAATTATATAATAACGTAATTGAGAATGTAGATGTTGATTTAAAACTTGTGATCATCAAAGAAAAACTTGCAACACAATAGGGTATGATTAAATGATCGTATTTAACCACTGGACTAAAATAGAGAAACATACGAAATTCAATGATCGAGGTCACTGTAAATATGTTCTATTAGATTGAATGAATTTGTGAAAGTATTGTTGTCTTTAAGTATACATAACCTGTGGTTCGATATCGGATTAATGGTCATTACTTATTAAAACGCACGGATGAATTGAACAAAAAATGTTTGTATGTAATTACATAACGCCTGTACTAGGGCCATGCAGATAATGCCCCCGGATCGAAGGATCGAGGGTATATTGTTATTGTCTTCCCTGTCTGTTTGTTCCACACATATAACCTAGCCTATATCTATTGAGTGGTTGGGGCTATGGCTTTCATAATTCATAGGTGTGTTACTTG
>NW_026941259.1:0-12764 GCF_032062105.1 Saccostrea cuccullata
GGGTTCTGTTGTTAGGGCAGGGCTCTATAGATTATATATTGAAAATACATGAATTCTTTGAAAATCTTCTTCTCTGCTCCTACTAAGGAATGAAATAAACTAATTACATAGTTATGATGAGCAAGAATACCTCTTCCAAAAATGTGAAATTTACGGCCCTTGGGTCAGGGGTTCTAGTGATAGGGCGGGGCTCTATTGATTATATAGTGAAAATACATTGAATCTTTGAAAGTTTTCTTCTCTGCTCCTTGGTATTAAGCAGATGAACTACCTATATAGTTATGATGAGCAAGGGTACTAATCTTCCAGAATTGTGAATTTCAAGGCCCCAGGGTCAGGGGTACCATAAAGGAGGAGGGGGGGGGGGGCTGTACTTACATACTGAAACTGGAAGAATTGTTCGAAATATGCTCCTTGGTATTAATCAAATATTTTAGAAAAGCAAGGGTGCCTTTTCAAAAATTGTGCAATGTGTGGATCTAGGCCTAAGGGTCAGGGGTTCATGTGTGATTGGGGCATTACTGAGCATGCTGAATGTTACTGATTACTTGAAATGCATTTTTTGTTCCCCTACCCTGCCTATGGGTATTAAGTAAACAAAATAAGCAACTGCTAAGTGTATTGTTATGATGATCAATGGGGCCTCTTTCAAAATTGTGAATGCCATAGCATCTGAATTAAAACATGAATCAAATTCAATCACTGGAAAGATGTTGCATAATGCTCAGGTGACCTATAAGGCCCATGGGCCTCTTGTTATACTATGAAATGAAATGAAACATATACCACATATATTTTGACAAATTAAAAACATTTTTTTTAAATCAAGGTTAGAGAATTCTTCAAAATCTCTAAAGGAGAAAAATGACCAGCTTCTAATATGTTTTAGGTTTTGTCAATTTGGTTCATTTCACATTTATTGTTAACTAGCAATGTATTTTTTACTAGTTTAAAATCATTCAAAATTTGTTCAAAAATCCCTTGTTTAACATGTACATAAAATACCTTAAATTTGCATTTCCAATAGCAAAGCAATTGAGGCAATTTTTATTTGAATTTTCTCTACCATTTTCCTAAAAGAAGTAATTCATTTTAAGTATTTGAAGCTAACAGGTTACTCAGATAATGATGATTTATTGAGCTACCAATTTGGTGACAATAAATACATCATATATTGTAATATTTACTCATTTTCTTAAAAAACAAGACAAAAACAATTCCACCCAAGAGGGAAAGAATGTACTAAAATTATAAAGAAATGGATGATAAACTGGTGGGGTTTTTTGAGCTTTTTCTTGGATTTGAATGGCAAAAATGTAATAAAAGATATGGAGATAAGGAACAGTATTCCATTTCAAAGTCCATAAAACAATACAAAATACAGTATAAGTGGAAATTTTATCGAGATGCAAATTTGCTGTTAGTGAGAAGTAATTTTAGCATTTTAAAAATGCCACCGAAGAAGCTATTACAAATGAAACCAAAATTAATTTTTAGCGATATCAGTGCCTTCGCTAATAATGCCAAAATAAAATTCTTGCTAAAATTTCCACGTATACGGTAGGAGCAGAGCAAACAAGGACCTCCAAAACATCAGAGGTGGGATCAGTTGCCATGGAGGAGTGAACATCCCCTGCCAAACAGTCACACAAGCTGTGTGCTCCTTGTCATGATCGGGAAATAGCAGAAAAATCTGTCGTCAATTCAGTGTATAAATATTGGACTAACAATTAGTATGAAAAACGTCAGTCAGCATTTGACTCAATGATAAATCGTATTAGCTTACAATTCAAAAGTTATGACAAGAGGCCCATGGGCCACATGGCTCACCTGAGTTACTTTGGTGATGCAGTTCTTTCCAGATTTCCCCTTTTCTTATATCTATTGTGGCCCCCCACCACCACCACGGTCTACCTCCATCTTGATTTTAATAATTTAGAATCTACACTACACAAGGATGCTTCCACGTAAGTTTCAGCTTTCCTGACCCACTGGTTCTTGGGAAGATTTTTCCTATATATTTCAGTCTATGTAAAACTTGGATTTCCTATTTTGGCCCCAGCCTACCCCCAGGGGTCATGATTTGAACAATTTAGAATCTACACTACCCCAGGATGCTTCCACATGTTTCATCCTTTCTGGCCCAGTGGTTCTTGAGAAGAAGATTTTTTATTATGACCCCGACCAAATTTGTCTTTTCTTGATTATCTCCCCTTGGAAGGGGACTTGGCCCTTTATTTTTACAATTTAAACTCCCCAGCACATAAAGATGCTTTGTACCAACTTTGGTGAAAATTGGCCTAGTGGTTCTTGAGAAGAAGTTGAAAATGTAAAAAGTTTACAAACGGACAGACGGACTACTTACAAAATGTGATCAGAAAAGCCTTCGGTGAGCTAAAAAAGGATATGATTTTTGCAGACAGACAGACAAAGCAAAAACCACAAGCCCCCAAATCTTCAATTATGGGGGTTAAAAACACCTATGCAAATTACATCTAAATACCGGTACATATTTCCTAAAAATAAAAGCAAAAAACAAGACTGGAGTAATTAGTTTATTATATCATATCAGACATTAATTTTTTTTCTTAAATCAATCCACACCAAGTATGACATCTCTAAATTTCAGTAACATCAGTATCCAGTTTGTGTAGAGTTTTCATCTGCTATTAAATCTGTACATATTATGTTTTGATATTAGGTTATCAATATCTTGAAATGTTTCAAGATTGATATCATGGACACTGCTTTCTCAGATTAGATACACTATCATCAGAAGGCTCATAGACTCAGTGATAAAGAATTACAAGTATTGTACAAAATTTAGTGATAGCAATAGCTTTGACAGTTTATTAATCCATCTAATTCTATAAAATAGATCTTTCTCCTTCTTCAGATCCTTTTCTTTCAAACACAACATTTCAAAGCTGGATATGACATCATTCACTGGAGGTACTGAAATGTAACAATATCATCACATGTATATCACCTGATTGTTGATCAATGAAAATAACACATAACAAGAGGCCCATGGACCACAATGCTCACCTTAACATGAGCTCCCATAACATGCATTTCTGTCCCTTCATCACAATTTGCATTTATCTCAGTTTCAAAGAAAGTATTCAAAATATTTTTAAAGAAACTTCATATGCTGACACATAATAATGAGAGAGCCTCTCAACTGCATCCACTTTTTTGGACATTGAGCTTTCTTTTGACATTGACCTTAATTGCTTGAATTTGTGTTTAGCCCAGTTTCAAGAGCTATTATTAAATAATACTTTTGTCAAACCTTATATGCTGATCGATACATATTGATGGGACCTATTTAATTTCATCAACATTTTTTGACCTGATTTTTCCTATAATTTAATTTGTTACTTAAATTCAGTTTTAAAAGAATGAGATGAATAAAATAGGAAAATTTTCAAATGACTCAATAAAACCTTTTTTTCTTTTCTGAATTATCTCCCCTTAGCCTTAATCCTACCCCTTCAATCTTGCCTTTTGATTTTGTTGAATTATGGGGGGAGAGATTAAAATGTAAAAAGTTTACAGATAAAAAACGTTATTTTATATGATGGATAGCAGACACTCTTTGATCAGCAAAATTTACCTATAAAGCCTTTGGCTCAAGTGAGCTAAAACGCATGATAAATTGTCTGATTTTAACATATCAATACAGAGTAAATTTAAATAAAGAGCCCACTAGATTATGTACATCATTAAATTAATATATTCTGCAGTATAATATTTAAACCAGAAGTCTCTGTCGAGACTGTAGCTCTACTGGTTTGTAATTATTACAGAGGATGAGAAAAGAAGCCATTGCCATTAGAACAAAACTGGAGAAGGCCTTAGGGGTAGCATTTTAAAGGAATTTCACAGACATTTCTATTTTTAGTAACAATGGCAACATCGTTCATCGAAATCAAAAACCGATGCACTATTTTATGTATCTTATTGTAGTCTACTTGTGAGCCAAGTTATATTAAAATCAGACCAAAACTGTAGGAGGAGTAGCGTTTTGAAAAATTGTTTACAGACAGACAGACAGCTAGACAGACGGACAGACGACGGACACCTTACTATCACATAAGCTCTTCTGGTCTCTGACCAGTAGATCTAAAAAATTCATATAAAATATCTGCAATTGCCCTCAAGCTTTTTTTACACCCTCCCTGGGTAAATCTGTCATTATCTGTAATAAATAAATCACTTCTCTAAATTCTGTAGAACAGAATGTCCATTTTACCTTGTCATCCATATTTCTTTGAGTGAATAATCCTTTCCTTTCTTTGCCACACTGTTTTCTTTCTTTAGAACAGTTATACTTCTAAAAGCCAAAACTCTTTGTAGCTCCTAAAAAAATAAATGTGCACATAATTCTTTCAATAATTATAGAATAATTTTGATTTCTCATGATGACTAATGATTAATGAATTGTTTAAAAAGGCATTGAAGAGTGTTTTACGTAAAACAAGGACAAGGAATCAGTATCAGATTTTGAATTTTGCCTCTGGGAACTACTCGGCATGATACATCATAACATATGGTATACACAGAACATGAACACAGAGGGCGTGCATGTTTAAACTAGTTCAGTGAAAGTGTGCTATACATAAGGCAATCATTAAAACAAAACTGTAAAGAAAAAATAACCAAGCTTGCCTGTTAGCTCTAAAATCAAAGGCTGATGGCCTTGTAGACGAGGGCCGGTGGCCTTTGTTGACCTATGGTTTGAGTGATGCTGGTGGCTTTAAAAACTTAAGAGTAGGCCTATGGCCTGAGATATACAGAGGCCAATGGCCAAGGTGACCGATGGTCACAAGTACAAATTATTTTAGGGCAGATTAATACACGTCAAAGACATACTTTTTTTTTTTTTTTTTTTTTTTATTTTTTCGTCTTATTACAAAGATATTACACCAAGTATGTTTTTTTTCCATGCCATTTACTCACACTTTCTCACTCACACTCATTCTTTTTGGTAAGTGGTGTTTATATTTGTTCTTGTATGTAGACAGAGAAAAAGAGATATATATTTATATACATACATATCAATATCAAAGGCCTGAAGGGCCTGCGAGTTGACTCGCTTGGGTCAATTGAGCCTTTTCATACATCTGGGCACCATACCTTAATATATTCAGTTTATTTTGCATCTTAAGAGATTTAATATTACATGTCTAATCCATGTTCGGTTCATAAATAAAGTGTATATTGCTTTTCCTTTATATATACAGGTTGGCACTAAAGGCCTTCCATATTATTTTGACTGGATTCTATAATGAATTTAAGCACATTAGCTGAAGTGGTCAGTGTTATGGAATAATTAGGTTAAAGGTTCCCACAGCAAATCTGGATTCTAAAAATAGATTTTTAACAACAACTAGCTGCAGCTAATGCGAGCAGCAGGTGTTTGTGTTAGGGAGTATTCTAGGTCAATTATAAATAAACTTCAGATGGGAAGATTAGATCCACCTATCATGCTTCAACATATATTCATACGCAGTAATTGCATGTACATCGTACAGATATTTAATCAAAAATTTCTTTAAAAGCATGAAGGCATAAATAATGTTACAGTATGAAATTTTATACAGTTTTTACCTCTTAAGTTTATACAATCACTCAAACCAAAGCATTTTTTGCTAGAACTATTATGTCTGGCGTATTGATCACCTTGATGAATGTGTGAAAAATTTTACAGCTCTGAAACGGCTGCGTCAACAGGGAGTAGCTTGCTACGCAAGCCAACTCAATAACAGAAAAAAAGTGTCACATATTGTAACAGTCTATATCTTAATGAGATTTTCAAATAAACATTTCCAGTTTTGCCAGGTATTATCAAACTTTTGCATTTCTAAGTTTCGGCTCGCAATATATTTTTCAACTCTATATTTATTGTATAAGTAAAAGAGAAGTTCCAAGAGGTTTGGCATTTTGCCTTTTTTAAGACAAGAAAAAATATATTGTTTTGTATACATGATCAAGAAATTTACAATTTTGTTGCCTTTAGACAATGGAAGTTCACCTAATAAAATGTTAATTACATTAAAACCAATTCTTTTTGAAGTTTTTTGATAAATATGCATACTAAGATCACTCCATAGTGAGGAAACCTTTTCACAATTAATAAATACATGTTGTATTGTCTCAATATGATGTTCACAAAAAGAACAGCTATCAGATGACATAACATTGATTTTTTTCAAATAATACTTAACAGGTAAAATTCTGTGAAGAATTCTATATTGTAGCCATTGGATTGAAGAGTCTTTGGTAGTCTTAAAACAAGCATTAAAAACATCCTTCACACATATCTCTATACCATAATGGCCGAGCTCTAAATTCCATTTCTCTACAGAAGTAGGAATAATTATATTAACATTTAACTGTTCATATATAGTTTTCGTACATCTGTTTTGCAAAAGAAAAGGTTTATAATACATTGGGATATAAGGAGTAGAAGATCTTTTAAGTAAACCTTTGCTTCCAATAGATTTTATGTACTTTGATATTGAACTCATTACACTGTTATATTGCATGATGGATACTTGAATATCAAATTTCTGTTGAAAAATAACATGAGATAAGACATACTTATACAAAGACATACTTATAAGATTGACCATGTGTTAATTCCCATTATGTGTTGGCCGATGGCCTGAGATCATGTAAAGAGGCCGATGACTAAGATGACTGATGGTCATAAATGAATTTGAAAAGATTAACACATCAAGGCATTATAGGATTAACAATGTTTTAATACCCCCTCTCATGAGTAGTTTCCCTTGATCAGATACTGAAGGTGGTGGGGAACTGGTAGTTCAGTTCCAAAACAACAGAGAATCAATGTAACATGAGAATCAAGCTATTGTCTATAAGTGAAATGATTTGATTTGCACATGTCATGAAATCACTGATAATAATAATCTGACAAATGGTGCAAAACTCTGTACTTTATATAAACAGTATTTAATTACATTAAAAATAATATTTAGAAAATCTTTTCATCACAAATCACAATACTTGTGAATGGATTTAATCCGTACAAAGTCAAAATTGAAAAGTTTATATCCAGATTCCCTACTCAGGCTAAGTGGTTTGCTTTATATTTTCACTCGTGCTTCACACTCGTGAAAATTTTTAAAAAAATCCTGTCCCACTCGTGAAATAAATTCCATATTCAACTACGAAACATTGAATATCCTCTATTTACTCTATTAAAATCATAATCAAATACACTGTAGGTCTCTCACTGTGTAGAGAGTCTTCAATACCCTGTACATTAAAAGCCTCCCCCCATAGCCTCACATGCAGAAACACAAGCAATAACACTTCTACCTGTAAATTTCATTCCAACATTGCCAGGACAGTTCTTACTTAGGACAACATCCATACATCTCATGATCTGCAATATAAGACAGTAAATGTATTTTGATGATCTGGTCCTACAGTAAATAAAAACTGAGTAGACAAATCAATACGATTACGTTATACAGTCCAGTCCAATACGAAAAATCGTAATATTACAGAATATCGTAATATTATTCTTATATTACTATTTTTCGTAATATAGTTAAATTACGAAAACTCGTAACATAGCATGTTGTGAGAGACTGTATTACGAGTTTTCGTAACCCGCACCTCAGATCTCCAGATTTCCGCATTATTCCGCATTTTTTCCTCATTTTAATATGGAAAAAATGTGGAAAAAAATACGGAGAAAATTAACAATACGGAAAAGCAGAAAATATACGGAAATAATCCGGAAAATAAACGGAAATAATACGGAGAATTGGACTTAGTCTATTTTTCATCTGGAAAAATATTGAACTCTTAACTTAGAATATTTTTCATCTGGAAAAAATACGGAGCTCTGGACTTAGAATTTTTTCATCAAAAACAAGATGTGTTTGTGAAACACAGTAGCACGTGGCAAAGCACATTTAGCAAATGGGTCTCAGTCAAGGTCACACAATCATTGTTATTTGTGTCATTTGAAAGCACTTTATTAGTGTAGTATGCATACCAAATATTAAGTCTCTATCATCTATGGTTCAAAAGTTATGGCGAAAATTCGAAAAAAGCTATTTTTAGCAAGGTCACAAGGTCATTGACCTTGGTGTCAGTTGAAGGTGCCTAATTAGTGGAGTATGCATACCAAATATGAAGTCTTTATCTCTCACAGTTTAAAAGTTATGGCGAAAGTTCGAAAAAGCTATTTTTAGCATATAGGTCACAGTCAAGGTCACTGACCTTGGTGTCAGTTGAAAGTGCCTAATTAGTGGAGTATGCATACATACCAAATATGAAGTCTCTATCTCTCACGGTTCAGAAGTTAAGGCGAAAGTTCGAAAAAGCTGTTTTTAGCATAAAGGTCACAATCAAGGTCACAAGGTCACTGACCTTGGTGTCATTTGAAAGTGTTTTTGTAGTGGAGTATCCATACCAAATATGAAGTCTCTAAGTCTCAAGGTTCAAAAGTTATGGCGAAGGTTAAAGTTGACAACAGACAGACAAACAGACAGACAAACAGACAGACATACAGATAAACAGACAGACAGGACAAAAACAATATGCGCCCCGAAAAAATTTGGGTGCATAAAAACTGTCTTGGAGTTAACAGCAGTTCTCTGTTTCTCCTGAGTGTTATACACATGTACAATTTGATCGGGATCGGAAGAATGTTTCAAAAAGTCGGGCTCAATGATCAATTAATTTAAACAACAGACCGCCAAAATTTAACCTTGGCTTCCATGTTGCAACGTCTGCTCTGTTTAAAGGAAGAAGTTTGTTGACCAGACAGCCTGAGATCGTATTGCTGTATCAACCAAAAGGTGCAGATACACGTATTTCATATGCGGTAGGTCAGTCATATTTTTTTAACATGTGTGTTAAAATGTTTAACATGTGATGAAAATAAATACTCTAGGCCTAGGACTGAGCTACCAGGCTACATACGTTTCAGCCAATATGCCCATGACTCAAATCTTTCAATCAGCTCATAGAATTTTATTATGGTTAACCACAATTAAGGTGTTAATTTTGGGGAGCCATGGGCTGTAATCTCTAGCAATGATTTACCATACTTTTTTTTTTTTTTGGTAGCGTCTGTGCATGAGGAGGAGATTTCTGAAAAAGAATAAGTGCTTATTCAACTTACTGCGGTTTTAACAGGCTTAAAGCTTGGTCCATGGATGGTTATGTTTGAGGTATATATATTCTTTTTTTTTCTTTTTTTATTGCTTGTTTAATTAAAAACAGTCAACTATGATTGTCATTATTATAAATAATATTTTAAATAAATTGATATAAAATTGAAGAACCCAAACTTGTGTTTATAAAAAGATTTTAAAAGGAATAAAAGCAATGAATTTAAACTTTATTAATATTGCACCATTATAATTTAAGTACTTTTTTTTTAATTGATAGGATTTGCCAATTCGACCGCAAGTGCTGCTGCAAGAAATTAAACATGCAGTGACCTTACAATTTACAAAGAAGTTTGAAGAAAATTTTTATTGGACAGATGGGTGTAAAGCAAAGACCTGAGATATAAATTGAATTGTGAGAAATATGAATCAGGGATGCAGGTAGAAAATGGCAAAATTTTAATGTGATTCAGATTGATAAAAAATGTCAAAAAATTTTTCTTGTTTTGTAAATATTCAATGCAATGTCAATTGTTATTTTTTCCCCAATATCTAATAGTGTTGAACATTTCACTCCCACTTTTGCTTAAATAGAATGAATAAATTTCATTTTTATTTAATATGAATATTAAAAAATGCCACATTTTTTCCATGATGACCTTGTGGCTTAAATAACAGTTCCAGTTTTTTTTTTCCATACAATTGCTCCTATTTGTTTGTCAATGATATAAGATCCAATACATTGCTCATGAACATAATGTGTAATTTTGTTCATTCATTTATATGTTTTTTTCTCATAATGATATAATAAATTGTATATAATTTTGCACATTGTTGATGGTTTTGTAAATATTTATGTATGTATGCATCATGTAGTGGTTTTATTAGCCATTTTATAACCATGTGATTAACTCCGTATTTTCTCCAGATTTCCGTATTTCCGCATTTTATCAACCAAGTAAATACCTCCATATTTTGTATATATGGAAATGCGGAAATCTGGAGAGAATACGGAAAAAGAGTCCAAATACTCCCATCCACATTTTCTCCATATTTTGAATACGGAGAAAATCTGGAAATTTGAATCTACGAAAATCTGGAATGAATGCGGAAAATTAGTCCAAATACTCCCGTCCGCATTTTCTCCTTATTTTGAATAAGGAAAAAATGTGGAGATCTGAGGTGCGGGCATGTAAGACAAAATTAAGCATTGAAAGAAACTGAATGATGTTAAGGAAAGTGTGACGTCAGAAATACATTATGCCCCAATGGTACTAGTATCACGTGGTCATTTTGGTCAGTGACCTCTATCGAAAAGTATGAAAATGCAAGAAGAAAGTAACAATAGTAATGGGTGAGTGAAAATTTTGTATTATTATTCTTATATAAGAATTTTCCCAGGGATGGGAACAATTTTCCATAAAACTTCAATATATCCTAAAACTTGTCATAGTGTTCTATAATCCCCGAATTCCCTATATTTTTCCCGAAGTCTACCCTAAAAATCAGACCCTCATCTCCAACAACGAGATGTTACGGGATATAACTTGTACAACTTTCACTAGGCTCTGACTCTGCATGCACTTGGATCAAATGCATCAAAACAAAGAAAATGCATGCATATCCACGATGATTTGATGAAACCAGAGACGTATAATCTCTCATGAAACATAACAAGCAGGTTGTATCAGAAAAAAGGGAAGTTACTCTTAGAAGAGTTAGAAATTGCTTATATTACGAATTTTAGTAATATTACGATTTTTCGTATTGGACTGGACTGTTATAGTTTTACTTCAACTTGAAACCCAATCAAAGCATTCAGTTTCAATACACGTGAAAGACTTACTGCAGAGAAAATTCAAGTTAAAACTGTAAAATACAAGTACATGTATATACTATACCCTTCATGCCTACAGGTACACAAGGCCCCATTACATGTACCACAGCCTTCACCTGCCTCTGTCTTTGTCTTCTGTCTAATCCAACCCAGCTGGAATCTTTCTTCTCCATGTTCTTTTCAGCCAGCTTACTTTTCTCTTTTCTTCTGAGTGCCATGTCATTGCCGGAGTACAAATCATGTTGTTCTCCATCCTAGGACTATAAATACATGGCCAATCCAATACCACTTCCTGAGAAATATTTTTTCAATCTACTTGTTTTTATTTTATATACTGCTTTTTGAGAAATAAACTTAAATTATGCCAATTTAAATATATATATAGAATATTAATAAAGAAATAGATCTAGATTATGCTAAATTATTTATATGTACAACATAAATCACCAAACAATTCCATTCTTATATGGAAAAGAAGTACAGAGACAATTCGAACTACCTGTTTCTTCGGTAGGCTAGCTCTTAAATTTGATCTGCAGTTTGACAGATCATGACTGACATGAGATGATAAGATTTGAAAGCGTAACTTGTACATAAATGATACGTAATAGGCTACTTACAGCGCTTTGTCTGTCGTCGGCTTCTTGTTTATATATATAGGCCTAAATCGCACAGCACATGGCTTTTTCAGGTGACGATCTCTCTCGCATCGACGCTTGATTTCCGTCACACTTGAAATAATAAAAACTTCACGCTTCAAATAATAAAAACTTCACGCTTCAAATAATAAAATCTTCACGCTTCAAATAATAAAATCTTCACGCTTCAAATAATGTAGGAAAATCTCTCTCACTTAAACGTTTGTATCCGTCACGCTAGAAATAATAAAATCTTCACGCTTCAAATAATGTAGGCAGTCACAATCTTATAATTATTGTGGAGAAGGGGACAGAGTTTTCGTTACTGTCACTGAAAAAGAAGTTATCTTTCCTGTTGAAAATAAAAACAAAGCCTTATATTTACATGATCATTATTGTTGCAAAGATTATATAACGAAGATTTCGGAAATAATTGTTTTAAGTTTTTTTTTTTTTTTTAATTTTATTTTTTTTTTTTTCAATCACTACATTGTTATTACAGGGATGCATTGTTATAAAATGATGAAATAAGAATAATTATGATCTTGAAGTAAAATAAAAAAAAAGTGTACAAAATAATAATAATAAAAAAAAATTTTTTATTTAATTTTTTTTTTTATTATTTTTTTTTTAATATCGTGTCCACATTGACTGGCAAGATTATTATTGTAAAGTGTAAATAATTATAATTGGAGGAGAAAATAAAATAATGTGTACAATTTTATGGAAAGCCGTAGGGTACCCCCACATTATTATTATTTTTTCCTATATAATTATACCAAAAATAATTATAACTAAAAATCTTGCTTTTTTACAACATTATTATTATTTCCTGCAACAATTTTATAATCTTGTCAGTTAAATGTGTACACATTATTTTATTTTCTTCTCCAATTATAATTATTCACACTTTACAATAAAAAAAAAAAAAAAAAAAAAAAAAAAAAAAAAAAATCTTTTTTTTTTATTATATTTTTTTTTTATTATTATTATTATTTTGTACACATTTATTTTTTTTTTATTTGACTTCAAGATCATAATTATTCTTATTTCATAATTTTATAACAATGCATCCCTGTAATAATAATGTAGTGATTGGAAAAAAAAGTTATTTCCGAAATCTTC
>NW_026941260.1:0-12885 GCF_032062105.1 Saccostrea cuccullata
CTGTTGTTATGATTTCGTTTCTTTTTTGTCTCCAAGTTGACCCCTTTAAAAAAAATTAAAAAGCTGACATGCCCCTTTTTTTTATCGTGTAATACAGAAATGCACTGGTTTCTTTTGTACAAATCAAACAACAGTGCATCCTGCTCTCTGCGGCTCCTGTCCAGGAGCAGACGACGGTTCTGTGAGTTCTAGCCTGGTTGAAACCTTTCGAAATTTTATTAAAACTGTAAATAACAATTTGTGTTTGTTAAACACTATGCGCCCGGTAGCAACAGATTTCCCAAAAAAAAGCTATTTTAGCATATAGGTCACAGACAGGGTCAAAAGGTAATTAAACTTTGAAGTCATTTAATTAGTGGAGTATGCATACCAAATATAAAGTTCTTTATGGTTCAAAACTTTTGGTGAAGGTTAAAACAGCTATTTTTAGCTTATATGTCACAGTCAAGGTCACAAGGTCATTGACTTTGATCTCCTTTGAAATTTAGTTAGTGGAATCTTAATTAGTGGAGTATGCATACCAAAAATGAAGTCTCTATCTTACATAGTTAAAAAGTTATGGTGAATGTTAAAATTTGAAAACAAAAAAGCTATTTTTAGCATATAGGTCACAGTCGAGCTCACAAGGTCATTAAACTTGGTGTCATTTTAAAGAGCTTTATTAGTGGACCATGCGTACCAAATATGAAATCTCTATCTTTTATAGTTCAAACTTCATGGCGGGGGTTAAAGTTTGGAGAAAACAAACAACAGACAGAACAAAAAAAATATACGCCTCGGATCTATAAATCCGGGCGCATAAAAAGTTTATGACGTCAAAAATAGTCAACTGTACAAAAAGCCGTATTCATGTTACCTATATATAAAAAAATTAAATAATATAAGCTACTCTTGGGCATGTTGGGATAACATGTTCAAAAGTTTTTTTTCCATATGCAATAGTTAGAAATGTATGCATACCGGGCAACATGTGCATGCAAACATTATAATTTATTTATTTTCAAATTTTGCACAGATAGATTGTAAAACTTGTTATCCCCCAAAAGGGTGTTTACATCTTCAAAAATATATTTTGTAAAATTTATATCGTAGATTTTTTTTATTTTGTGGCAGCATGAAGTATGATACAATTATGGACTGTTAAGATGGGAGACATCACCAATTATCAGGTCTGAGTAGGGCTGTCCTACTCAACCTGATAATTGGTGATGTCACCCGTCTTAACAGTCCATAATAGTTTTAATATCTGTATCTGTATTGGTACATCACAGTGACCAGGAAGATCATTTATGTGACAGAGAAAAAGTATAGGCCCAAGTACTGTTCCTTGCGGTACCCCGGATTCCACGTTGGTGTCATCTGAGTATTCCCCTTACAACTGAACTCTCATTGTCCTTTTTGTAAGGAAATTTGTTTAACCAGTTATGGATGTCTCCTCTTAACCCATATTGATTGAGTTTGTGTAGGAATCTATAATGGGGGACAGTGTCGAATGCTTTGGAAAATCCAGGATTGCTACGTCTACTTGATGGCCCTTATCGCAGGATTTTTTAAAACATGTCATGTATGGTAATAGCGAGCTGGGTTTCACATGAATATCCAGACCTGAAGCCATGATTCAAGGATGTTAGTATTTTATTGCTTTTCAGATGCTTCATCATTTGTCGACTTATAATATGTTCTAGTAGTTTGCAAGGTACTGATGTAAAGGAGACTGGTCTGTAGTTTTCAGCTGAATGTCTATCACCCTTTTTATAGAAAGACGATATGTTTGCGCTAAGCCAGTCTTTTGGAAGTTTCCCAGTATCTAGAGAGTTTTGGTATATAATCAACAATGATGGTGCTATTTGGTCTGCGCATTGTTTAAGACTCTTTTTGGGATGTTATCAGGTCCGGTGTAAAGACGAAAAATGACCCCCATCGAATAATGACCGGGGGTCATTTTTCGCTGTCGAAAAATACCCCGGTCATTTTTCGACGTCGAAAAATGACCCTTTTGCCCGTAGAAAAAGTGTCACCACCCTAAAAATTTGCAGAACCTACACAGGAAAAATGTCCACATGTGTTAAACATATGTTAAACATGTGTTTAACATATATTTTTTACACATGTAAAACACATAAAAGGAGCACACATGTATAAGGTGTTTATTTTTACACATGTTAAACATATGTTTCACATGTGTTTAACATGTGTAAAAATAAACACACTGTATATTTATACATATGAAACATGTGTTAAACATGTGTTTTATATATGTTATACTTTATATGTGAATTATACGTGTATAATATTACTGTTTTACTTATTATCATTTTTATACTTTTTTCATGTCTGTCCACATATGTGAATCATATGAAAAGGGCAGCATATGTAAATCATATGAAATAGATACATGTGTTCTCTTTCAATATTTATCACAAGGAAAAACACATTTTTGTACACATTTAAAAATCAGATATTTCTGCTTTAGATGAAAATTCATTACATTCCAATGATCTATCTTCAAGGGTTAAATATTTGAAAACTAATATCTTAAAATGCTTACAACTTTTTTGATAAATTATTTTCATCAAGAGAAATAACTTATTTTTCAGTGTACTTTCTAAACAGGAAAGTATACAAACAAGTAAAGTAGCATTTGTCGATACATATATTTTACAAATTCTAAGTTGAGTACAATTATAAGATTTCCACAAAATGATTAAATAGTTAAACATGCATACATGTACAAATGAATAACATAATTAGTCCATTCACTTTTTTATAAATTATATGATTTTGTCATGAAAATTCCAAAGCAAAATTGAAATATCACATATAACATTTGTCATGTATTCTCTATTGTAAATTTATGGAAAAATCAAGTTATTTGATATTACAGCATACAAATAAGAATGGGAATTAAATCTTTACAGGTCAAATGCAGACAAGATTGTGTACATCCCCCCAATTTCATAATTATTTCATATATTTTCTTGTTCTTTTTCCTTCTGAATCTTTCAGTTTTCTTCAGTTGTCCTCCCTCTGATCTTCCATGAGCTTGACCATTTTGAACTCTCTTTGAACTGTATCCAAAATGCAAATCCACCATTTCTCCCTTTCCTGAACAATTTCTTTGTGGCACAGAATGGTCTCTACAAAAATTTCAAAAGTAAAAATAAAACAATTCTTAAATTACAAAATCAATTCTACAAGTAATATTAAAGTTCTCAAACAAATGTATGCCCAATTCACCAACAGAGATATGATAAGAGATAAAACTAATGTTTTTATGCTATACTAGGTGTTTTTCGGAATCCTATGTAATTTGCAAGACAATTACACTGTTGGAAGATATGCTTCATAATAAAGTCATAAAAAGCATTTTTTTTATTTTGTCAATTAAATTTGGAATGTTAAAACAGTATTACTAATTCAATTGCCAAAAATTAAGAAGATTCTGACACAAATATTTTATTTCTGGACAAAATTGAAAAATACTACAGAGAAGTAGACAGGAAGAAAAACAGACAGTGTGATTCCAGGATATCACAAACGTTGTTGGGAAGAATATAACAAAGTTTATTTAACAGTGTGAGTTACCTTAATTAAGCTTTTAAGCAAGTCTTGGATCTTGGGATTTATTCTTATGAGACGCTGACTGATATTGAACCTCAGTTTCCTGTAAAACAAATATTCACACAGTAGATATCTTCTAAGCATAACTAAAACTTAACTAAACTACAAAACTACATTACAACTACAAAAAAGAGAGAATACATGTTTGTAGTTTCTTAAAAGTCTTAATTAATATCTTACATTTTACCAGAAACTATGTTCTCTAGTGTTGGAAAAAAATAATAAATGTCAGGTAATGAATACCGGTACACAATAGATGTATATATCCAATGGATTAGCTAGCTGATGTACTTTCAACAATCAACACATATGCACATGTACTTGTACCTTGAAAGTTGGATGTCGCTGTTATTATTAATTTTTAACTGAAATTCAAAAATTCAATACCCCCCTCCCCCTGAAGTCATTTACAGTACATGTACCAGTTTCATAGCTTTTAAAGCCAGCAAATTCTATTCATACTTTCCATATTTTAAAAGTGCACTGGATTAAAACTGTTTTATAATATAGAATAATGTTATTGTAGTATTGAGTTGGACTTATTATTTATGAAGTCGTGCAAACAATATAATGTAGAATTATAAAGGAACAAAAAGAAATTACAATGTATCAAGAAATATTTTGTCATGAAGGAGTCATTACAGATGTTTACTTTGATTTTTTATTGCAAGTATTTATTTTTACCTTTAATATTGTGAAATAAATCTTTGTCAAATCAGCTTTAGGATCAATCGCCAGTCTTATCAGCTTTGGGCTTTTTAGACGCAGCAATGTGAACTGAACTCAAGGTACTGCATGCATCTATAGGCCATAAAAACAAACACTTGTTATCAAGTTGATGAAAGAATCGACTTACAGCCATCTCAACATACATGAACACCAACTGACAGACACAATGGTTTCAAGGTTTCTACTTTCACTTTCATATCAGTACGTAACAAAAGGAAAACCAATAATGCCTTTAAAAAATAGCCTAACATGTAATGTTTACGTTCATTCAGAAACAAATTTATCCAAAATTACTTACCTGTATACAAATTAATATGTTTTACGGTGTGACCGTTGGGGCGAGCGCAGTTGTACCATCAAAACACTGAATAGCCACTTCGAACGTCAAGCCGCACGAACTTCTCACTAGCTGTGACGTCATACACTCACAAAGCTGGTCGGAGCTTACGGAGACAGCCGAGCGTCTGTTTGAAACTATAGAACTAGTGCAATTTTTGTCGAAAAACATTGCAGAGTTATTTCTTGTTTCTTTGAAAGATTTCTACAAACTGAAAGTCTGATATATGCTTTACGTTATTATTTATTTATTTATTCGGCAAAATTCGCGCAAAGGACATTGGGTAGTGCAGGAATTCTGGAATGTTGCACAGAGAAATTTGGCTGACGTATGTACAGATTTCAATCCGAATTTTCTCTGTTCTTACACGTTAGTCTATTGAGCTCGCCTTCGCGACGCTCGCTGCGCTCGCTATAAAAAATAGTAATGCCTTTAGCATGTTTAGCCTAACATGTAACCGCTTACATTCACGGGCACAGGAAGTTAATATAAATATATCATGTAAAAGAGTCATTTTCAAAATTTGTCCAAATTCCACCACCAGTATTTTGCAAAAATAAATGTGGCGATCTAAAGTTTTTAAAGTTTTATTTTAGCATTCAAACATCATAGATGCATAAACAATGTTAAAGCACAAAGAATTTTATTAACATATACTAAAAAAAACATTATATGTACATGGACCCAACAATAAATGTCCATGGTGTTACTTAGTTAAAAGTCATAGTAAAATCATAATTTTAAAAAAAAATTTAAGGTTTTTAGAATAACAATCTCAACATAGTAATAAAATTATTCTATTGAATCAAACTGAAGTTTCATAACAGAAAATTATCAGATAAAGTATAGCTGGAAGTTGTAAGTGTTGTAACTTTTGTATAAATCTTACACGTTTACTTAAGGCATACATCATTTACCTCAGCACAAAATACTTGCTTTGCAAATAAACTTAGTATTAGAAAACGACAGTATTGTGTTGCAAGTTTCGATAAAATTGTATAAAGATTTAGAACATAAATATAGGAAAATGTGTTGGTAACACCAAGGATATTTGCATAACACAAAGGACATAAAGGTTACACTAAGGATATTTTGTGTAATACTTAGAAAGAAACAATAAAGTTGTTCTCCTTCCTTCCGAAAAGGATAGTGATGAAATTACCCTAGAGGTGAATATAAGAGTATATGGTTTTAACATAAAAAATTGGCGGGGGATTTCTTTCACTTTACATTTTGAGTCTGACTAGTAATACCAAGGATAAAACAGTAACGACATAGCATAACTATCCAATCATAAGATATATGACAGTAGAAAAATGAAATCAAATTGTTATGCCCGAATAATAAATAATTACTATCACATGACTTTGAATCATTGATCAGTACTTGTTAGTGTATTTACATATCCAAGCAGAAGCTGTAACACCAATGACAAAAAATAACACAAAGGACACCTTTAAAAGATCCAAAGGTTTACATAGATGAGTCTTAGATCAGCTAGAAACTAATTTTTAATGAAGAAATAATTGTGAAACTAGAACATGTATATGTACATTGTATTTGTAAATGACCAGATTTCAAACATATAGAATGCATTAATCTTTTTATGGATTTTACATTTTCATTTCATTTATCTACAGCTAGCCTCTTTCCACAGTGAGCTCTCTACATAATACACATCTACAAGATATGATAGTGACAATATTATTAAAACATTAGCAATGCTATACCAGCTTTAATCTTTTACAGTTTTTGGCCTGTTAAAAAGGAACGTGCTTTTATGTTCTGTCTAACCCTGTGCATACATTTTAGTTCAATTTTTCTGTATCTTTATCCAGTCTCTCTTCCAAGGGATCTGATTTTTCTTCATCTGTAGTCTGATGTTCATTATTGACTCCATTTCTTTCTCTTCCAGGGTGTCAGTCTTTTCAGTTTCTTTAGTCGGATTTCCTATCAGGAACTCTTGACTTTTTTTAATCTGTACTCTTTTTCATTTTTTTCATTGATATTTTTCTGCCCTTTTTGCTCTTGTATCCACTGATCATTTGCCAAACTTTCATTGACAGTTCTTCAGGGTAACAATCAAACAAAGTGGCTTGAAATGTAGTGGTCTGCCACCATATCTGGCCTTGTTGTTGTCCAATGCTGCCTCGACTAATAATCTTCACCACCACTTTCCAAAAGCTTATGTACATACAAGGTTAAAAACTTCTTTCAGCACCAACTTTTACAGGATGTAGAACAATTCGAACACAGTCATGAGGGATTTCAGTTGGACAAATCTGAAGAACATCCTCGACTAAATGCAAAACTGTATTCTATGGTAATGACTGGTACATTGTCTCCTTAAAAACATCTTTTGAAATCCTTTTAGAACAGCTATGAACAATTTGTGACTTTTTCATCTAAGGGTTTATATGATTAAAAAACTTTAAATGCATTTGCAAAGAAATGTTCCGTATCTGATATAACTTTAAAGGTATTTTCAATTCAATGATATAAATCTATCTTTTACGTCTTGGATTCTATTGGCTTCATTGCAACTTTTTAATGTGTCTTGTTTACATCATCTTCATCAAGAGAACATAACTAGAATCCCCAGACTAAAGAAAACAAATCATATTCTGCCTTATTTCACATTCCCTTGTGTTACCTAAAACTTCCTTTGTGTTACCATTTTTAACCATCATATATTTTTAGCACTTCATTATTTATTGTTACTTGAATTGCAATATCCTACCACATTTGTTTTCTGCAATACAATGAACACAATCACCACTCCATATGTAATACGCTTGTTTCATTTTTCTATCTTTAATCCTTGCTGTGTCCCTTGAGTAACTGAATTTGTCTATGGTGTTACCATAGGTTACTTTAAAGAGCATAAAAAAGGGATATGATTGCATTACATAATGAATCTTGATATTTCAATTTATTCAAAAGGAATAAAAGTTGTATATTTTCCTACAGAAACAAAAGAACATGCAAGAGTATATTAATAAAATAAATATTTAATCGTTTTTACATTATTGTGTTACCAAACATTGTCCTTTGTGTAACTCAAATTATTTATTGAATTAATTTATAGCTCATGGAAACATAATATGAAAAATAAATGCCAATTTGATAAAAATATTTCTGTTATTTTATGTTGTAATAAACTTTACACAAATGTTGTATTAAAATTGGCAATTTAAAGGGTTTTTTTTTCAATTGGTCTGCGGAGTTACCCACTTCTGTCCTTTGCATAACCAAGACTGCAAAATCATATGATTTTCAAATGGTAAAAACATTTAGTAAATAATTTGTCATTTTAAAACAAAATTAGTTACTGGTTAGTTTTAATAAGGGAGGAAAATAAAACACATGACTCCAACTTTCATTCTTTTTAATTTTTTTTATGTAAATTGTCCATGGAGTAATTAGATACTCCTTAGAGTAACTTTTCTTGCAGTAACAAAATGGACAGTAACACCAGGGAATTATTATATAAATAATTGGAAGTATAAAAGCAATAACTGACTTATGAACATAAAGCACAGCTCCTAGATGATAGGTATTTTGTTACAAACTTGCTCAATGCATCAAAGAAATGGCAAATTAATTTATCATCACTATATCGAAAATCCAGGACTCAAAAATAAATTACTATTGCAATCAAACTTGCCTTCAACCACATATTGTGCCTATGGTATAAAAGATCTGTGTCAAGTGTCTCATGATATTTTGGCGGGAACAAGACCAAAAGAAGGAGGCTGATAGTGAAGATTTCTTTTGGAAAGATAACTGTTACAGATAACTTTTATGTCCTGGTTACTCCAAGGACACGGCAAAAATAACACACACTTACCATTAAAAAAATCATATTCTTAGTCTTTTTCAATCACATTTTAGCATGCATTTAGACAGTATTAAACATGTACAACACAATAAAGGTCATTTTACACTGCTTAATTATATCTAATACATCAATAATCAGAGTTGAAGTCAAACATCCGGCGAAATCACAAGCAATTTTCTTTAATTTTAGTCAGGTTGAAGGACTTTTTTCAGTATTCAAGTCAATTTTTAATCGCACTTAATTTTTTTCTACACTAATAGATTGTTGTTAAATTCATCGGGTAAAAAAAAAATTGATTTTTATTGCAAAATTTTCAAAAAAGCTTGTATAACAGGAATTTGGACATTTTTTGAAAATACCCATATAGTATGTGTATGTAAAAAAAAAAAGAAGGGTCTTTTTTTATACATACACATACTATATATTTACATTAATTAACTTCCAGTGCCCGTGCTTACATTCAGTCAGATTGAGAAACATTTTTCTCAACTTTATTCGCTTTTTTCTCATTATGACGTTGCATACGATAAGGTCGATTTCTATCCGACGAGGCTCATATATATAGAAAGTTCATACGCACCTGTAACTATAATGAAATGATATTTAAACAATATGAATTAAAAGTCTTTTAAAAATTGTTTGGAGATCACTTACCTTTCCAAAACACCCAGCACGTCTGCTGCAGCAGTGACGTCAAAATGACGTACAATAACATCCGATAAAAGACAAACCGGCCCGGAGACAAATGCGGAATTACTTTAATTTTACTCAAGAAGTAAGCCAAGCCTAATGAAAAGTAAATTAATTTATTCTTTATCAATTTTGTCCGGTAAATGCATTATTACAGAAAAAAAATTGTGAAAGGTTTTCTAGAAGGGAAAGGGGGGTGGGGGGGGATGAACAAAGTGGTACCCGTAAAATTTTACTAACATTTACAAATTCTTTTGAATTAACGTACACACACATATGAGATAAAACTTAACATGTGTATAACATGTGAATATGAATACACATATATTTCATATAAATTAAACATGTATAATTCATCTGTATTTTCGCACACATATATTACATATATATAACATGTGTTATACATATGTGGTGAAAAACATGTGTTTTACATATATATTATCTCACAGGTGTATTACATGTGTATATTATATATGTTTTACATATAAATAAAACACATATTTTATATGTGTTTATTTACACACATGTATTACATGTGAAAAACGTGTTGAACACATGTGAAACCAAACACATGTTTAACACATGTGGACATTTTCCGTGTACGTGAAGAAAAATGACCCCCGTAAAAAATGACTCCCTGTGGATTAAAGCTGAAATTTTTAAAGGGCAAAAAAAAAAAAAAAAAAAAAAAATAGATAAAGAACATATTGGCCAAAATGCTCACCTGAGCTAATTGGGAATATTCAGAATCTAAAGGAGTAAAAGATTTATCGAGTCTGAAGGGTCATGTAAACATTGCTTTTCGATGGTGGAAATCATCGTACTGACAGAAAAAATCAGCAGTATTATATATTTTTATATCCTCCGCTTGAAAAGCGGGAGGGGCTATAGTGATCGGGATGTCCGGCCGTCCGTCTGTTACGCTTGGCGGTATCCATCTCTTATCCGCAACTCCTCATATATAAAAAAATGTGTTTGTGAAACAGCTATGCCCCTGTATGGCAACATAATGAAGATTAAACTTTTCTTAAATGCAGTTTAAATATATTGGTACCCAGGGTCTTCTCACAAGAAATACAACTGCAAAAATAGGAAAGCCCTAGCACAACTTGTTCAATAGTAATGGCTACGGGTAAGTTTTTGAAAGGTAGGTCAAACTAAAAATCAAAGGGTCAAAGTTGATGGTTTCTTAAGAAAGGTTTAATGTAACAAGGATAACTTATGTGAAGTCTGAAAACCCCAGCCCTTATCGTTCAAAAGTTAAGGCCAAGGTTAAAGTTTTTTTCATAAGTACGGAAATCTCCAAGGTCAAAAGGTGGTACTTGTACCCAAAGTAAGGTCTTGTCCCAAGGAATACACATATTAAATATGAAAGTCATAGCTCCAATAAATGATAAGTTATGGTCAAGTTAAATTTTTGCGGACAAAAGACCGCCAGATAGACATTCTTCGATTACGGGGACATAAAAAAATGGTCTTCAATTAACTTTTCATATCATGATACAGTATAAAGAAAACGTTACAAAAATGAAAATGTTTGTTCTGATTTTCATATTAAGGATGAATTCTGCTGATCATTTTACCACAAGTGGGTCTTCGATTTAAACGTGTCGTAAAATTCAAACTGACAACAATTTAAAAACAAGTTTTTAAAGTTTTTATGATTTACATGTTTAACTATACTTATTTTTAAATAAAAAATCTTTCTAATTTGTATTGATGATCAAGACGTGTGGAAAAATACGATTTTTACGACATAGGCCTAAGAAAGTCGACAAGTGAAATCGACATGATCGAGAGGGGAAGAGTACTAGTCTAGGTCACCTACACGTTTGTTGCATCGATTATGGTTGGCCGTTCTACTCACAATTATTTATTTTTACTCCACTAAAATTATTTTTACTGCAGTAAAAATAAAACACTGGCCAATGCTACTCACAATTAAATATTTTTACTCCAGTAAAATTATTTTTACTCCAGTAAAAATCATTTAATTTCTAACTGAAGTAAGATTACTCTTTGGCCACATTACTCACATTTAATTAATTTTACTGCAGTAAAAATAAAACACTGGCCATCTAACAACATTCTGATTTCTTAGCATTTATTAATATATTAACATTATTACTGAAAAAAAATGTACTTTTTCCAAGATTTCCTTTGGACCTTCCATCAAATCCTCTGGGTCCAGTGAATGTATTTTCCATTTAGTATATAGTCCGTGATACACTCTGAGAAGATTGGTGCTCCTGGACCATCTTAAGAATGGATAATGCAACTAGCTGTCCAAGGTGGAAAAAAGTGTTTTTTTTCCTTTCCATAAAATTTGCTTGGAAACTAAGTCTTCCTTCCTTTCCTGTCAATAATAGGGAAACAAAATCATTGACACCAGGATATCATTGTTCAAGTTTTTTGCAGATATTATCCACAGATTATATGGTCATTAATGTACGTAATTTTTACCTGTCACAAAAATTGAATGCGAGAGCTGATACAGAAAAAGACTCCAAAACTCTCTCCTTAGTCCACCTACATCAACCCCCTGCTCTCCACAAAATTTAATTTGGAGAGGACTGTGAAGGTCTTCCTGGGAGTACCTGATTATAGCTATAGCATCCATTAGAACATGTTCCCTCCTTACTTCTAGTAAGAGAGGGTTTCGACATATTAATGAAATTTTCTCGATTTTGTAGTATAAATTCTTTTATATCATCTACAGAGGAACTTGGTCTGAAAAATAAAAGAATTTCTTATTTCAATGTCTATAAAGTATATAAAAATACAAATTTCATTGCCTTTTTTTGAAGTTGGAAAAAATGTATTTGATACTGGTGAACTGTTGCAACAGAAAAATTAAATGCATAATTTCTATGGCACATGACATTGTTTATCATGTACAGTTTCACAATAATTACAGAATTTACCTTACTATTACTGTTAATTAATGAATTAAAATAATGGTGTTTTCTTTTTAATATGTTCCAGTCACTTTGTGGAAGTGGTGTAAAAAAACCCTCACACCTTAGAATTTTTCAAAGCAAATAAAAAAGTTTTACCTTGACAATACAGAAGGAACACCTCTGGACAAAGTCATTGATTCTGTTGTGGTCAATGATGGCATTTTCTATTGATGGTGTAATGAAAGACCTGTTGTGAAATATACATGTATATGTTCATAATTAAGATTTTAATTAAATTGCTTAAATTGATAGCAAAAAAGTTTATTTATTGGCAAAAGTGGATAAGAAGTAATCACCTGGTTTCTAAATCAATAAGCTGTCTAACTGGTCCAGCATTGTTTACAGCAGGGTTAGATTCTCTAAACTGAACCGTTGGTGTACCCGCACAAACAAATCTGTAGTTTACCTGTAAAAAGAGATGTTTGCAAAACACTTATGCCCTCTCCACAAAAAAATTGAAATTGTTCCATGTCCAAGGGGCATAACTCTGTCCCAAATAGCTCAATCGTAGCCAAAATAGAATTCGGCCTATATACTGATACGATAAATTAAATCGTGAAATAAAATTTTCGTGAATGAAAGTTGGTTTACAGTTTTACCTCTTCAACCCAATGAAATTATTCATTAATGAATTTAAAACTTAGACTTTTTGCTTTTAAATCTACAATTTTTAATACATGCATACGGGAAAAAGTTTCCCGACCACA
>NW_026941261.1:0-12953 GCF_032062105.1 Saccostrea cuccullata
ACCGTTGTTTTTACGTTGGTTCTGCAAATACCTTAAGTTACGTCATATTTTTACATCATCTAAGGGGAATAACCCAAAATTTTATGATTTTGCAATTTTTAGAGTTATCGTTCTTTTAAATTCGACTTCCACGGAACGATGGACTTTGGTGAATTTTGTCAGGGATTGGTAATTTTACATAAATTATAATTAAATTTCACTTCAATGTTTGTTTAATTCTTATTAGAGCTGGTTTTTACTAGTATGCTATTTTCACCGTACGTCGGACACAAATTAACCATGCATCGGACACTTTTCGATGCAAAGGTAAGCACTCCATTTTCATACAGAACCCAGCTGACAGCTGTTTTTTGCGGAAAAAGAAAAAAAAACTACATTTTCAGTCAAAATACAAGTTATCGATATATGACGTCTGGAATTTTACTCAATTTATTTCTACAAACCAGAGTATGATAAACCATGAGAAAAAGGCGCGAATTACGGCATTATAAGCATTTTAAAGCATTTCTTAAACAGAGTGAGGTCTCGAGAATCATTCTTCATTTGTGCAATAATATCGTCAATTAAATTAAAGTTGAGGGTTATTTTTTAGATAAAAGATGAAAATATATCCATATCAAGGATTTTAAAGCACTGTGATAAAAGTATGATATTTTTCCAGTCTCCATACCGTCTGTCCGATGCATGGTGAACAATGTCCGATCCATGGTTAATTTTCAGTTTTTTCTAAAAACTCGATTTTCGGGGATATTTTCTCAATAAACGGCATATAATTGTGTCCTAAATTGTTATTTTAATCACAAACTAAATGTTAAACTCCATTTTGATAATTTTCCGTCGGTAGCGATACGCTAGAACTTGTTGAAGTACAAGGGTATCCGATGCATGGTGAATTCACCCTATATGCCTATATATTATCAATGCATGCAACTTAAGAAATTGATAATGGCCAATTGCTCATTTCATCAAGCTCCAGTCTATCATAATATGCAGAATTTATATACAGGTAAACAATAGCTGTTCTGTTGATATCAAGAGAATCATGTTTATGGTTAATACGATTAAAAAGTGATTTCAGATATTTAGAAACTGGACGGTGCAGCACCACATTTAATATTTGAAGCCCAAGGTACAAAAATAACATATTTCTAATGAAGAATTAAACCATGCACACTAAATCAAGTTTTAGGTTGCTTAAATAGTCTTATTTATTTCATATAGATCAAAACATGCATATGTGTCAACATGAAATTAAAATTTAATTTAAAATAAATATCATTGTAAGCTCAATTCATCATAATTATGCCTTGTAAGAAAAGATACTTATGTATCTTTGTATATAAATAGTTTATTCACTTTCGACATTTGCTTTAAAATCCTTATGTATGGTATGAAAATAAAATACTTCAATTTGAATAATGTGCGGCATTATGAAAATCAAGTCACTTTCATAGCCCAAAAATCTCCCAGTTCTCAGGAATTTTACTTTCATGACTACAACATGTACAAATTAAGCATTCACAGTGATACAATACTACACGATGGCATTCTCCCATCATGATGCCCTCTTACATGTCTAATATTTACGATTCTTGATTTGCATGTATGTTAAAAATATATTGAACCCCTTCCTCAGCTGTGCAGCACAGTCTTCCATCAATAATGAAAACGAATACAGCAAAAAATCAAATGTAGATCCAAGAAACTACTGATGAGAATAACATTGAACACATCCAGCAGCTATAATGAACAATAGAGCTTCACCTTTTCTAAAAAAAAACATAATAGTAGGAGGATAAAATCTTCAGATTTGCCGAAATGAAAACGTTGACGCCGGATACAAGTACATAACGGTGTCCTTGTTAAAACCAACCTACATTTAAAATTCCGGAATACTACAACACGTTGTAATTTTTAATTAATTTTTGCATGATGGGGACAATGCAGAAAATACAACGCATCTTTTAATATTCATACGAAAAACAATGGTGCAAAATACATGCATGTTTAAACAGCAGTTAGTTATATGTTTAACAACCTAAGCTGAGAATGATTTACAAGGCGCTTTTTCACAATAATTACAACTGTACAATGGTCATTTTGAATTTTTGGAACGCGCCATTTTAGGTCAACATTATTCTTACGATTTCAGACGATAAAAACAAAAATTAAGGTGCTCTGAACTGTAACAAATAACTACCTGTATCTAATCTGCCGTTTGGAGTGCCTTTAGTGTAGATTCAAAAGATCTCATCTCTGTTGTTTTTCTTGAGCAAATTCTTGGTGTTTTCTTCGCCATTTTGTCCTTCTTTCTTTCCTAAAAATCTAACCAATGAGAGAGAAGCATTCTGCCGCGATACACAACCTAGTGATTCAAATTCTTTACGGAAAATTCAGTTTAGTTTTTGCATTTCTCATTTGGCATTTTTTTTTTAAGTTTTAAATGCAAATGTCCTTGTATGTATATGGCAACAGAATGAACAGTTTTGAATGATAAAATGCAAAATTGATCATGGAATCGAAGGGGATAAAAACCGAATTTTAGACCTTTTTACATGATTATGGTAATTGTTGAAACGGACTCCTACTGTCCTAATGTTTTCAAATAGAATGTTTTAAAGTTACATGTACACATGTACTTGGATTATTGTGTAAAAAAAAAGAAAAGAAAAGAAAAAGAAAATGGTATACAAGTCAACAAAGTTATGCTGATGGCATATTAACCACATATGTGCAACTCAAAAGCAAAATTGGGGTTATAAGAATTATTCATCATTTGTTGAAAATTTTCTACTCAGAAAATATCAACACGAATGTACAAGTCTATTTGTTATCTAGGAATTTCCTGTCACAGCTAACAAATTGAAGTGGGGAGATTTACCAATATTTCTCCCGAAGATCGATTGTGTAGATGTAAATTTCATTTTGTTTTTATAACATTGTCATGTAAAAAAAAATATATATTGTCAAACATGCCCCCCCCCCCCCCCCAAAAAAAGAGAAATATTTCAGTTTATTAATAGTAAATCTCCATACTTCTCAGCTTTAGATGATGAACCAAAAAATATTGGTCACTCAATACAGAAGATACGGAAATTCTCAATTTTCCACAAATTTATATAAATGATATCATGTAATAGAAGTGGTCATAGTCCTTTACACATGTCATATGCAAATTCTTCTTTATTCCCTTATAATACTGAGGATTATTAAGTCTTTTTAATAATTGTTTTGCTATTGATTGACTTATCTTTTCCTTATTATTGTAATATTCTCACACTTCTCTGTTTTAGACTCTAAATTAGAAATAAAACATAGTTTAATATAATGTACTTAGAAATAACCTATTAGGAAAAAAGTTATGAAATAAAATAGACTTAGTTTTCATTAGGTTGTGTTTCATTGAAAATCAGTCACGTGTAAAACTATGGTCACAAGACCATGCAAAACATTTCCCAGAGAATGTGGACATATCTAAGGTCAAGAACATAGAGAATGAGTTAGATATTTTGACCAGTAGTACAGAAACAATTAACATTAGTAAAGACACTTCAAACGATGTTACTAATAAGTTATGTGGTATATGTTTAAACACAGCTAAATCAACATTTGGGTTTAGTCGTAATTTTAAGAAAAATAATTGTGAAAACAAACGTAATAAACCCTGGTTCAATAAAGAGTGCAGGACGGCGAGAGAAGAAAGCTAACCTCCAATTAGAAAGTAAAAACTATAAAAAGATTTTGGATTCATGTATAAAAGATTATAGGAAAGGCTTAACAAAAAACTTTAAATCATTACGCTCAACAAATACTAGAGAATATTGGAAAATTTTAAATGGTCCTAATGCGTCAAATAAATGTGCTGTAGATATTAATGCTATGCTTGATTTTCTGAAGGGCATCAATGAAGGTCATAACAATGACATAGAAGATGTTGACACTTTAAGCTTCCCAACAGATAGACATGAATGTGATGATTTTTTGAATTTTGAGATTAGTGAAGAAGAAATTTTAAGTTAAAAAATTGAAAAATAATAAGGCCACAGGCTACGACCAGTTGTTAAACGAACATATTTCATCAACAATAGCTATATTTTTGACTGTATATAACAAATTGTTTAATTTGATTTTTGATAGTGGAATCATTCCAGACGAATGGCTCACGGGTATTGTCAAACCGATTTTTAAAAACAAAGGTGACCCAACAAATCCAGAAAATTATCGTCCAATAACACTTTTAAGTTGCCTTGGTAAACTTTTTACCTCCATTTTATGTAAACGCTTGGAAACTTATGTAGAGAACTTTAATCTTATTAGCGAAAGTCAAACTGGCTTTCGGAAAGGTTATTCTACCTTGGACAATATACTTAGTTTACATTTTCTTACAAACATGTCGATGTCTCTCAAAAAGAAACTTTTTTGTGCTTTTATTGATTTCAAACAGGCATTCGATACTGTGTGGAGAAATGGGCTTTGGTACAAACTTTTGAATAATAGCGGTAAATGTTTTACTTTTATAAAAAACATGTATAATGGAGTTAAGTCCCTTGTGACTATGAATGGTCTTTCATCTGAATTTTACAACTGTAACATTGGTGTCCGCCAAGGAGAAAATTTATCACCTCTCCTGTTTTCTATGTATATTAACGATTTAGAAGAGTTTCTCGCCAGCAAAAATGTGCATGGACTATCTTTTAATAATGTAAGCAGCTCAGACTCTGAAGAAAATGAAATTTTGTTGTATTTTAAATTATTTATTCTGTTCTATGCTGACGATACAGTTATAATGTCTGAGTCTGCAGAGAGTTTACAACATGCTCTAAATGAGTTTCATTCGTATTGTGTACAATGGAAACTGAGCGTCAATGTAGACAAAACAAAAATTATGATTTTTTCGAAAGGTCCATCTGTTAAAAATGTATTTTACTACAATAATTCTGTTATTGAAACTGTGAACGAATTTAAATACCTAGGTATACTTTTTTCCGATCAGGTTCATTCTGTAAAACTAAAAAGCATTTATGTGAGCAAGCTCTAAAAGCCATGTATGGAATTATACGAAAAATTAGACAATTTAATTTACAAGTAGATTGCCAGCTTGATTTGTTCGATAAAGTTGTCACTCCAGTACTTTTGTATGGAAGTGAGATATGGGGTTTTGAGAACATTGAAATAATTGAACGCGTTCATCTTAAATTTTTGAAATATATTTTTAATCTAAAAAGTAGTACTCCTAGTTATATGGTTTATGGCGAAACGGGTCGCTTCCCTTTGTATATAACAGTGTATTCAAGAATGATATCCTATTGGGCAAAATTATTGGTAAGCCCTGAAAATAAGATTGTTTATGTTACATATAGACATTTATTTGAACAGTTTTGTTCAGGATGGCATAAGAACCCTTGGATTTTATGTATTAAGAATATACTTGATTATTGTGGCTTCTCAAATGTATGGAATGAACAGACCTTTTTAAATATTAAATGGCTAAAAACTATAGTTGAACAACGTCTTAAAGATCAGTACATACAGAAGTGGCGTAGTAATATGCGCGATTCGTCTAAAGGTCTCACTAAAAGTATCTTTAAAACAGAATTTGGATTTGAAAAATATCTACCAAAAAATTTCGAACAATTTTAATTAAACTAAGAACAGCAAATCATCGTCTTCCAGTTGAGACTGGGAGATTGTTTGGAATTCCCAAAAATGATAGACTATGTAATCTTTGTAATAATGGACAAATAGCTGATGAGTATCACTACATTTTAGAATGTAAATATTTTTCCGAAAATAAAAAAAATATCTTCCTAGTAAATATTGTAATAGACCAAATTTTTTCAAATTCTCGGAATTGTTGTCATCTGCTGACTACAAAGTATTAATTAAACTATGCAGTTACATAAATTGAGTTCATCTATATGAACAAGTCTGTCCTCCATAATTATTTATGTTACTTTATTTGAATGTATTTCCACCATTTCACGTGTATCTTGTATTTTATTTTTTGTATATAATGTACATATATTGTTGAACCTCATGTACCATTGATATGGTTTGAGAGAATAAACTGAACTTAAACTTGAATTGACCTCTAAAAATTTGCAATATTTTAAGTTTACAATGGTGGCAAACAAGGAATACCATTTATTGTCGATTTCTTTTTGTGATTGCCGATTTTTTTGTGGAGAAATTGTAAAATAATTTTGAAATTTTTGAAATAGTCTATTGAACTAGCTATAGCAAATATTCTCCTTACCAATAGATTAATTTTATTATTTTAGATTGATAGATAAATATTTAAGAGGTTTGTCTATTTTCTTTTATTCACCAACACATAAAATAAAAACTTCTTATGGTAAATATGAAACATTACATGAAATATTTTACATAACACATTATACATAATATGACATGTTTGATTTTAGGTGAAGTTTTATATAGTGTGATTTATTTTTAATTTTGAATGCTCAGAAACCTTGGTGTCATTAGAAAAGGCTAGTTGTGTATACCATGTACTGCGTGTATATATTACGCCTGGTCACAGTCCATTGTTCCTCTAAGGTAGAAAAACCTCTCAATCCACATAGAATATACAAAAAATACACCAACACGGTTGCAGGTGTCTTCGCGACACGTGTCTCCCTACCTGTGGCACGTGAGGACAGGTGCCCGCGAGTGGGGTTCAACGTAAAAAATTGAAAATTTGATCAACTTACAGACTACTTTAAATTTATTTAAAAAAAATAAGTTCTAAATCACATATTTAGCACATTATATATACATCTCAATACGAATATAATTGAACACATTACTAAAAACTATACCATGTTTTCATTGATATTGCATTAATTAACATCACGTAAGCAAGATATATGAAATAAAACAAATTTAAAAAAAAAAAAAAAAAAAAAAAAAAAAAAACCTACCCATAATATACAATCTAATTAAAATTTTTAGATTTTCCATTCGCTCCCAGGGTATTGTTTCACAAAAGCATACTTTTTACATATAAGAGTTCCTCGTGTAAATAAACATTTGGGGAACAAATGGAAGATTTAATTTTAATTATAGATTGACATAAAATGCTGCAAATCCTGGGAACCATGACATCAAATTTTAGGACACGTTTTCTTGTATAAACTAATATTTTTAATGTTGTAAAACCGCGGCTTTCTGTATTTCATGCACCATGAAGACACTAATTTTCTTTTTAAACAACTTTACATTAAACGTAATCGTAGTTTTGTGAAAATGATGTATGTTTTCGAAATAATCAATTCCTGAGGGGGAGTATTGAGTTGGGTAATGTAGAAAATCCTTGTGAAAGGAATCGATTTTGTTTAAAAATAATATTATTGAATTCCGACACAATATGAAATAAACAATTTTTATTCATTTAATATGAACCAAGGATCTTGTATAATATGCTTATCATTGATATCAATATCGGTATGTGTAAGTTTACACAGAGCAGGCACATCTCAAAACCTGAATATGAACTATTAGATATTTAAAAATAAAACCATTTTTTTTTAATGTGTAAATAAATATAAGGATGATATGAGTTGATTTTTCTACGCTTTTGAAAAAAAATTATAGAGAAAGTTTCAATTCGGTTTCAGGCATGCGGAAACCATATGGAATCGAAATCAATAGTAAAAAGATCATATGCATATGAGTTGATTTTTCTAACCTTTTGAAAAAAAAAATAAAAAAAAGTTTCAGTACGGTTTCAGCATGCGGAAACCATATGGAATCGAAATTAATAGTTTCCGGAAACTGAAACCTACTGAAACTAAACATATCGTTAAATTGACGTTTCATTAAATTTTACATTGGTTTCCGTTTTGCGGAAACTATTAGGAAACAAACCTAATGGTTTCAGTATACGGAAACCCTACTGAAACTTGCTGAAACTATTATATAGTTTCTGCATTGCGGAAACCATACAGGAAACTTCAACGCCAAGTTTCAGCAAGGTTTCCGCATAGTTTCAGTTTTGCGGAAACTAGACTTTTCATCCAGTGTGTTTTTAGTTGAGTCATTTTCAATTTGAGAAACAAATTTGGTAGACTGTGCAGCACGTCTATCAACACTTGAGTAATTCCCACTTGGCAATATCAGCATATGAAACGGGTACTTGACGCTGATCGTTTTCTACCCTTCCTTTACCACAAAGTATTGTTGGAAATGACAAATACTCAGCCATTTGATCTTGATACAAACTACGTGGACGTTGTCCCTATTCTGGAGCAAATGTGAGGATCTGATTCCATATCATACGAGTCACTGTCTAGTAATGTATCACAATTTCCATCCTTACCACTACTATCAACTTCACAGAATTCATCAGAGTCTGATTCATCTGACTGGTCACGCACTGTTGAATCTTGATTGGAGTAGCCCTCTATAAACTCTCTCATTAATTCGCTTGCTGAATTGGTAAATTGATGGAACCAGTTGTCATCTATATTTATGTTTGAATTCTGATAATATTCACTATTTTTCATTAACCAATGTAAAGCAATCAAAACCTTTGTCGGTCTGATATTTTCATGACAATAAGAATGCTGAAAAGATAGTTTTCTTTTTAGCTTCACAGGTATTGTGATATTTTCATCAAGTCTCCTGGGAAGACTATTGCTTGTTGGTTGTATGTCAACTGGCACATTTACAACATTTCCTTTTACAGAATACTGCCCTCCTCTTGGTAATTCTCTTTATCTGCATGAAAGGGAATTCTTAAGGATACAAGTTTTTCTTCCAATGGTAACAAATTTAGTTCACTTGGTTTCTGTATCCATGTCATTCCATTTGCAAAAAGAGAGTTTTGGAGTTCGCCTTTCTTTTAAGCTTGAATTGCAGGTATTGCATATCCATTCCTGCCCATTTACGACTTGTATTAGTAAGATACTTTCTCTTGATTTCAGCATCCAACAAAACATTATCAACATTTGAAACACTTTCATGAAACCATGTCTGTTGGCAACATATCCAGACAAACACAGGACACAATCTTACATTGTTGTGAAAATTGTCAACACATTCCACTACATCAACTCCAAATTTACTTTTTCTGTATCTTTGTTTTTCAGTTTCAATATAGTCAAAATTCTCCCACGAGTGTGCTTTTGATTGTTTTGCAGCAATATTTTCTGATGTTCTATATTCTTCATTTTTTCTTTTTCTTTCTTCTTCAATCTCTCTTTTTCTAACTGGTTAGGATTTTGTCTCATTTCCTTTTTTTTCATTAAATCTCTCATTTGCTCATCATGCCTGTACTTCTTCATGCCTTTTAATTCTCTTACTGTTCCTTTCCTTGTTTTTAAATTTTTCTTGTCGCTTTTTCTCATACTGTCTCTTTTCCTTGTCTTTAAACTCTGGATCTTGTCGCTTGTTTCGCTTGCTGTCCCTTTCTTTTCCTTTAAACTCTGGATCTTTCTCGCTTGTTTCTCATACTGGCTTTTTCCTTGTCTTTAAACTCTGGATCTTGTTTGTTTTTCATACGGTCTCTTTCCCTGTCTTTAAACTCTGGATCTTGTCGCTTGTTTCTCATACTGTCTCTTTCCTTGTCTTTAAACTCTGGATCTTGTCGCTTGTTTCGCTTCTGTCCCTTTCTTTTTCTTTAAACTCTGGATCTTGTCGTTTGTATCTCTTACTGTCCCTTTCCTTGTCTTTAAACTCGGGATCTTGTCTCTTGTTTCTCATATATTCTCTCATGTAATCCTTTTTGTCTTTCTTTAACTCTGTTTTTAAGTGACCAGTTTTACTACCAACAGATTGTTTATTTGTGATGGCAGTTGTTGACTTATCTAATCTACAATATTGATGTACACTTTGATTATTGCTTTGGAAGCTATGAATAAGTGTATGAAAGGCAACAGACATCACTTCAAATTCAGTTGCAAATTCAATGTGCATACTTTCATACATTGCATACAGAAATCCTAACAAATCATCTAAGCAGCAACAGTGTCTCATCAGAGACTTTCCATCACAATCAGACAAACCATTTTCCCCATGAGAATGCGAGTCAAAAAAAAATAATAATCATTGTCTGAAGCTTTATACAGTGCTGAACATATCGAGCCAATCATTATTAATACATATCGAGATAACCCCAATGCCTGTTGCAGACATTCATGTAGAGTTTGAAATTGATTTTTGTTATCAGCTGTAACTAATATGCCAAACAGTGTTTCAAACATATCAACCATGTGGTGAATTTCACCAGAATCAATATGAATTGGTAGTTCATCAAACATCAGTAATCTACTTTTCAGTTTTCCAGCATTCTGAAGATTCTTAACAACTGTGTTGTACCGAAATTATCTCCCTTGAGTAGAGTCTGATCTAAAAAGGAACTAGTGAATGAAAAATTTTCATATGAACTTGTCTACATCATAAGTGAATTACATATACACTGATTACCTCTAGAAAATGATGAAAACCTCATGTTTCCCTGATGGAAAGACACAAACAATAGATTATCTGAATTCTGATGCAGACAATTACCTTGCAGTGCATGTGATGTGTTGTTTCATTTGGAATAATGTTCATTGTAAATTGAGTTATATTCTGAGTTGTAATCTGAGAGATATTCTGAGTAAGCAACTGAGACTAATTCTGAATAAGCAACTGAGATGAATTCTGAGATAAATTCTGAGATAAATTCTGATTCAAAGTGGTCTCAGGGAGAGCCGCAGAGACCACTGTCACAGGGGTGGTAGAGATCACCCCTGCCGGTACAGAGGTCATAGGTGTTAGGACGTGGCCTACACCCCAGAGGCACAGATGGTTTGACGTGGCCAACATCTGTGCAGTATGTGTCACCCACATCTGCCTTACAAGATTTGGTCTTTCTTCATAGCAGCTTTCTACCAAGTCTTCTTTCTAGGCATCCTGTGATCTACAAAAAAAATAAAAATGTTAAAATCTATACTTTAAAGGATTGATTAGAGTAGTATATTTGATAGTTGATACATAAACACATTCTGAAATTAACAATGCTGCCATCACTGACACTTTAAAAATTACATGTAAAACATAAGCCAACATTCGTTGAAAGATGGTCCTTTGGATGAGACAGTATAAACGGAGTTCCTGTGTTTAAAAAATTCTCTCCCTGCTCAGTGGCCCCTAGTGCCCAGTACAGAAGAGATTTTGGAGCTCCCCACCGGTAAGTGGTGGAGTCTTCATATGAGTAAAAAATCTTGAGACGTTAAACAATATGCAATTATTTAAAGAGGGATGCAAGTTACATGTAATTGGTCAACCATTTTCACATAAAACTTACCTTTAATTAAGATGTGTCACTCATTTCCAAAATTTTTATGCACCATATAACACTGTATAAATTTATCCAACATTTACTGGCAAACAGTTTTGCTTTAATCATCCAAATAACAAACATGTACCTAACTTTTGTGGTATTTCATAAAATTTGACAGATTATTTTTTTCAGGAAAAAAGCTCTACTGTTTTGAACTTATAACAAAGACACTTGGAACTGATAAAAGTTACATCTTCTTAAAAGTATATCATAACTCAATATCAAAAGTCATGACAAAGATTTTCATATTGCATAATCCCACTCCAAAAAGTCTTGTCACAAGTATGGTAAACCTCAACAAAGAGCCTGCTGAAATTTCAAGCATTGTGATGAATAGTGCTGAGAAAACTGTGATGAAAATTTGTTTTGTATGGTATGAACAGATAATCAGGAAGTTGAAATCAGATTTGACTGAATATTGAATGAAACTAGGTGCAACTTAAAAAAAAATAAAAATCAATACTAAAAAATATGCATTGATCACAAATTATGTACTTATTCTTACAGCGACCTTAAACTTGTCCAAATGATCCTGGGTCAAGGTCATACATGTAGCACACCATCAGGTCACAAACAATCTTTGAGTAAATAGGAACTCACCAAGTTTATCCATAATAAAGATATGGACTGCACACGAATTATGAATTTTTCTTTTAGCGACCTTAAAGGGATAGTCTCTAAGGTTCGTTCAAACAAAATAATATACTTTTTTCTGTATTTGGTATAACAGACCCTGTCAAATTATTTAGATCTGTCAAGATTTGCACACAACAGAGTGCCTTACATATCACTTATTTAATAAACAAACTGCCGGGATGAATTTTTATCATCCACACAAAAATTCGGCTTTTATCTGTGATCCATTCACGAAGATCCATGATGACCATCCTCGTAAAACAAACTGCGCATCCCTGACCGAGGTCAAAGTAGCCGAAGATGTTGGAGGAGAAGAGATCAACACGTGGGAGAAAACGATCTTTAACAGATTCAGCAAGAAAACGAAACAGAACTTCAGTTGTGTCAAAATACAATCAAGGCAGAATAGCTATAGCCCAGCAGGCATTTCAACGTTGATTCAACGTTGAATCAACGTTGCACTTCAACGTTGAATCAACGTTGAATTTTGGTTGCATATGAAAGTTGAGGCAACGTTGAAACATAACGTTGTTTCAACGTCAATTTTCAACGTTGAATAAACGTTGAAAATAGGTTGAATTTTTGGTTGATTTATGGTTGATTTTTGGTTGCAAATAAAAGTTGATGCAACGTTGAAGCTTCAACGTTGTTTCAACGTCAAATATCAACATTGAACAAATGTGAACATTGGTTGTTATTAGGTTGATATTTGGTTGAAATTTTTTGGTTGTACAAACGTTGATATTTGGTTGAAATCACGTTGAATTTATATTACGTTTTACTTTATAAACAAATACATTTCAAATTCTAATAATTTGTTTTATTCAAGTTGCGTAATATTTATATAAGTTATAATCCAGTATAACGATTGTGAGAGAATTCACTTTAGTTTGTATTTTAAAGAAAAACACAAATTTGGATTCAATCGCTGAATCTCAAAAATCACTGCCTGACAAGATTTATATTCCTAGTGAAAAAAAGGGGC
>NW_026941262.1:0-13176 GCF_032062105.1 Saccostrea cuccullata
ATAGTGTAAAAAATTGGGGTATTTCCCAAAAATAACGGGGGCCCCTAGCATGAAAACGAGGTTATTGACCTTAGTTATTTGAAATTGATATTTAACACAAGAATCATAGGTGTACAATGTGCATTAGGTGGTTTTTCGTTCTTTTCAGTGGAATTTTTAGTTATCTGAGTAAAGGTATACCTTAAAACATGAAAAAGCAAAATTAAAGATACTGTATAATTAGTTTAATATCTGAAATCCGTTATGTATCTTCTTGTATCCATCTAAGTTCACTTTATGCATAAAATGACCATGTAGATAAATCAATTAATTGACAAACACCCTGTACTATCTCCAACATTACTATTAAGTAGAAATAAGTTATAACAAATTTTCCTCTAAAGGTCCAGATTTTTGGAAAACAGGCTGTGTGAAACTGCAACCTTCTGAGTCTTGGCAGAAGATGGGTGTGCATGAGTTACTGCAGTAAAGAACTAAAATACTGTGGTACCACAGCCCCAACTGATCCCGTGTACGACCTATCTCGACCAACATTGATCTCCCTGACCTCCATCTTGCCAGACGTCTGCTAGACATAGCCTGTCTTATCGACCTAATCTGGAGGGATTTGTAGGTAATTCGTCGACCATTACGACATTGGCGTCGCCGGTAGCTGTGGAATCTGCGAAATTACGCTTTTCTTGGTTACCAACTTGCAACAACATATTTTTTTGTGAAATCACCGAGCATCTCACGAACCACGTGTTTGCTAATGTTGATGTTTCACAACGTGATTTGTAACGAATAAATACAAGTTTTTACTTATTATAACCCTATTTTTAAGGACTAATTATTGTCAAAACATTAATTTGTTACAGTAAAGTTGATTAATTTTCATATTTTACGTTAAATTGCACCCAAATTTTAGGAAAACAAAAGTCACGTGACCTACTTTCCTTCGCTTTTGGTATATACGGCGCGTATTTCGTGCCATATAATTTTCATTGTTTTTCAAATTAATTTTATTCCTTGAGTATTTTTTTGGTTAAATTATTTTATATTCAATTAGAAAAATAGAGTGATTATAACTGAGATTGTATTTCCTGCATTTTGACAATATAGCCCCATACACTGTGTAGGTATTGGGGCCACTGGCTCTGCTTTTGCTCTAAACTATCATTCTTTTTCCTATTTTGTAAATATTTTGAAAATAAAATATTCATAACTGATAATGGCTGCTAGTAAACCAATCAATCTGTACAACGCCTCAGAGATAGACCTGAAATCATTGGAGGGTATCGGACAAGCTAAAGCTAAAAGAATTCTCCAGCTCAGGGAAACAAAAGAAAAGTTCGACTTTAATGATGTGGCTGATGTGACCCAGATTGCACTCTCTCAATGGACAGAATGGAGTGCGGCAGGTGTTGTCACCATCCAGAAGGCTCAGCCAGAGACTTCAGCAAACCAGCCGGTACAAAAAGCAGAGGATACAAGTGCTACGCAACTGCATTTGACCTTACTGGAAATGAACAAAAGCATTCAAATGCTTCGTGATGAAGTCAACTCCTTACGGTCGCATGTTGTCCTGAAGTCGGATGTTGATTCCATGGGCCAATTGTACAACACACCACCTGTACTGACCAATCAATTTGATATAGAGAAAAGCATCGACAAGTCGCTTACCCTTACAGCTGACACAGTTCAAACCCCAGCCAAGCCGTCAGAAACAGGGAAGGAACAGAAGCTAATTATAGACAAATTGACATCGGTCATTCCCCCTTCAGGATACATTTCAGATCCTTTCAAAGGGGCCAAACAAAAAACAAGCACACCCCTGAATGGAAAGTTAGAGAGTGCTGATTTCCAAGAACTAACACCAATTCAGCTGAGCTCTAAGTTTGAACAGGATCTTCACTTCCCATCCAAGAAGAAAGGAAATGGTGAAAAGAAGAGCAATGAAAAATACATATCAACATCTGCTTCTGCTCCTATTACTTCCCAAGATAAACCCAATGTGATGGGGTCTCTGACTCCTAAGGAACAAAGCAGGGGCAGGAAGACCAAAAAGAGTAAACGAAATAGATCGCCATCGTCCACTTCCTCCTCAGATGATACCATGTCAAAATGGACTCGTACATCAAGGAGCAGATCCAGAAGCAAGAGTCCACAAGTTCAAAAGATGCCCGTATTTAAAGGCACTGAAAGCCCAGATTGGGAATCCTTTATTTACAAATTTGAAAGGGTTGCAGCTCATCGTGGATGGTCCTCCCATAAGAAGGCTTTCCGTCTTCTAGATTGTTTAGGGGATGTGGCTCTGGAATATGCCAGGAAAGTGAACAAGAATGGTGACTATAAAGAGCTGAAACGGCAATTAAAACAGAGATTCAGCAGAAAGGAAGTACCTATTCTAGCTCGTCGCCAGCTCCCCTTTACTAGGCAACTGGAAAATGAAAATGTGGAAGAATTTTCTCAGCGTGTCTACTTCCTAGCATTAGATGGTTATGAGATCTGTGAAGGGAACATGATTGAGGAAATAGCGATAGAAACCTTCCTACGTGGCTGTCGAGATAAAGAAGCTGCTATGAAAACAATGGATAGGGAACCAACAACACCCCAGAAAGCAGTCAAGTATGTGAATACAGCCATTGCGAACCATCGTGCTTTTAACGGGTCCAGAGGAATACCAGAGTAGCCTCCTATTCTCAACGACAAGTTTCATTCTCCAGCAGGGAGGGATCCCCAGCAAGTTAACCTTCTCCTCGTAGGGCTGATACTAAGCTCTCTAAGGAAGACAACAACAATTCTCTGGATAAGCAAATCTCACACCTGACAACGTTAGTTGAGAAATTAACCACAACAGTTCAACAATCCTTTGGCAGAAATAGGAGTAGTTCACCACTATCAAAAGGGCGTTTCCTAGAGAGATCTTGAAGTCCTAGTCAATCACCAGCCAGGGGCCATCACTTCTCGTCTCCAAACAAAAGAGCCAACAATACATTTGATGAAGCGAGAAGTCCAATGAAGGGCGATTTAAACAGAAAAGGGTCAAGCCAAGTAGGCCCACACTTGCACCCCTATAAGAGTGGCCTAGGAGACAACGTTGTCACTATTCGAAGGACTTTAGGAAAAAGCATCAAACTAAATGTCACCATAGGAGAAAAGCCTATTAATGCAATTGTTGACACAGCTGCTATGATAACCCTTGTCAATGATAAAATAATGCCAGACAGCCAGATAGCTACATCTGAGTTCATAAAGCTTAAGGGGAAGGTGCCGAAATAGTGCATGGTAGATTGCTCAAGAACGTTTCTCTCAATATTGGTGATCTTCATGTATCTTGGGACTGCCGTGCGGTATCAATGGATGATGACATGATCCTGGGATCTAGACTTTCTGGAAGCCAACCACGGGATCATCACATCAAAAGGGAGTGCTGTTTCTCGAGGGCAGGAAATTTCCCATAAAGTTGATATCCGACCCACCTGAAGGGCACCAAAGCTCTCACGTCCGCATACGGAGGACAGCAATGTGTACCGCCTAACACTATTGCCAAAGTATCAGTTCAACTAGATAAACCATTATCAAGTGACTATGTTGTTTCCCCTTTACATCTAAAATGTAATGTTCTTGGATCTCATACCCTTGGAAGCGGCTCTACCACAACTATGAGCTTCATTTACGACTCAAATAAATCCGTCAAGATCAAAGAGGTAACTGTGGTTGGGGAAGCTGAGGCTTATGCTGAAATATGCTCAAATGAGAGTGATGCTCTTCTCATTAGGAGGAATCAGAAATATGAATCTGATGATAAGTTACCAGAACATCTGACAGATCTGTACGATAGATCAACTTCTGGTCTTAGCGACAAGGAGAGGCATCATGTCAAACAGCTGCTAGTGGATTATCAGGACATATTTTCAAAGCATGATTTGGATTTGGGCTGTCTAACCTCAGTTACGCACAGAATAGACACCAAAGATAATCCACCTGTCAAGCATAAGATGAGGAGAACACCACTTGGTTTCCAGGATCAAGAAAAGGCACAACTAAACAAAATTCTAGATGCTGGTGTGCATACAACCTTCCAGCTTGAATTGGGCGTCAGCACCAGTGCTCGTGAGAAAGAAAGATGGGTCCATGAGGTGGTGTGTAGACTACCGGGCACTTAATAAAAAAACAGTGAAAGATTGCTATCCACCGCTAATTATTGAGGACTGCTTAGACACACTTCAAGGAACTGAATATTTTGCTACCTTTGATATGGCCTCTTGTTACTACCAAATAATGATAGATGAGGAGGATAGGCACAAGACTGCTTTTATTACTCGTTATGGACTCTTTGAACACACCCGTATGGGGATGGGGCTATGCAATGCTCCTGCCACCTTCCAGAGGGCAATGCAACTAGTGCTTCGGGGTTTAACATGGACTCAAGTCTTGTCTACCTAGATGATGTAGTAGTACTAGGTCGCAACTTTGAGGACAGTCTTCAAAATCTCAGGAAAACCTTTGACAGATTCAGGCAATATAATTTGAAGCTTAAGCCTAGAAAGTGTGTATTGTTTAAAAAGGAAGTAGAATTTCTGCAAGTAGTCAGTAGTAAGAGGCGTATCAATCGCGCCTGTCAAAACAGAAGCTGTTAGGAACTGGCCCACACCCACTAGTACCACTGAGTCGCCTCTCTTTCTTGGCATTCTAAATTACCATAGAGATCACATCCAGCACTACGCTGATATCTGTGCAATCTTGTACGACTTGGCAAATACGAAGGAAAGATGGACCTGGGACACTGTGCACGAAGAAGCATTTGAGAAGGCTAAGATGGCTCTATGTTCAGCACCTTGTTTGCTTGTACCCCTGACCCTGAAGGACCCTCCATCTTGGACTATTGTGTGTGTTGGATCTCAGGTACAGGAGGGAAATAAAAGTAAATTGTTATGCAAGCCATGTACTCCTAAAGCCTCCAAATGCAAGTACTGCACTCACGAAGAACTTTTGGCTGTAGTGAAGTTCTGCAGGCACTTTAGACACTACCTAATAGGGCGTCGGTTTCTCTTGCGCACAGATCATAACAGTCTTGTGTGGCTTATGCGATTTAAACACATATTGTCCATAGACCTGGCAAAAAGCATACAAATGCAGATGGAATGAGTCGATTGCAGGACAATATTGCAGAGTGTGACTGTTATAATGCAGGAGCAAACGTTGAAGATCTTTCCTTGCGGTGGCTGCCATTATTGCCAGAGAGCACACTTACAATGGGGACGGTTCATTGAGGATGTAGATGTAGATCTATCAAGTCGATCATCTTTGTCTCCAGGATCCGTACTAAAAGTGAGGACAGTAATGCAACTAGATAAACAGCCTGGGCAAGGTGATTCCTCTGTGTGCAACTGGGCAGTTGGAAGTTCGCCATCTGAAGTACGATCAATGCAGGAAGAAGACAAAGATTTAAGTCCAATCATTAAGTGGCTGGAGAACAATATTGAGCCCAAGCAGTCAGAGTTCCGTTTACAGAGCCCAGGTACTCGGACACTGTGGATGAGTAGAAAGAATTTGCAGTTTATAAGCTGGGTTTTATATTAAAGATGGGATGGAAAGGCAAACAGAAGTCTCTGCCTCCTTGTGCCACAAGGACTACAGCGTTCAGTTTTACATGGTTGTCATGATGTAAAGACCTCTGGCCATTGAGGCCAACAGAAGACTCTCGAGCGTCTAAAGCAAAATTATATGTGGTACAACATGTCCAGGGACTGCACAGATTATGTTGCCTCCTGCCAAACTTGCAATCCAAACAAAAAACCTAATGTGAGGCCGAAGGCTTCCTTAGGTCAGTATCATGCCGGTTTTCCCATGGAGCGTGTTCATTTGGATATCCTGGGACCATTTCATACAAGTGAGGATGGTAATAACTATGTACTGATGATGATTGATCAGTTTACCAAGTGGGTGGAGATGGCAGCCCTCCTGACCAGTGTTCACTCTCTGTAGCACAGAAATTCTTGGTGCATTTTGTTGTCACATTCGGATGTCCCTTAGAAGTGCATACTGATCAAGGAAAGAATTTTGACAGCAATTTGTTTAAGGCCTTGTGTGAGACTCTACAAATAGCCAAAACACGGACTACACCCTACCATCCTTCATCAAATGGGCAGATAGAACGATACAACACCACTGTTCTCCAGATGATAAGATGTTACATAGAGAAAAATGATAAAAACTGGGATAGAGATCTCCCTCTCCTAGCAATGGCCCTTCACTCCACTATTCATCGTCAGACAGGTTATACCCCAAACCGCCTTATGCTTGGTCGAGAGGTTATTCAACCTGTCCATTTAATTTTCTTACTGGAAATATCCCAGATGGTCCCACACTCAGGAGCCAAGTGATTGGTGCACTGACCTTGCAGCTCGTATCTCAAGGCCCACTATGATGCACGTCAAAATATACAAATGGCCCAACTTCGTCAGAAAAGGGACTATGACCTTAGATTGTGTGAGAATCACTATAGTCCGGAGATATTGTGTATAAGTTGGACTCGACAACTAAAATTGGTCAATCATCCAAACTCAGACCTCCATGGACAGGGCCCTATCCGTAGTCTCATGTGATGCGCCACTTTACACTCTCAGGGATCAGAAAAAGAGCATGTGCTACATCATGATCGGTTAAAACTATGCAAAGACCGAGATATCCCCATGTGGTTACGAAGGCTGCGTCACCAGTATTTTCAGGATAATACATCAAGCACTATTTCCAAGGATCAAGATTTTAGTATGGTTCAGGAATTCAAGGGACATGATCCAGACGAGGATCTCTCTGAATCAATAGAAAGTCAGGACCACAATGGAGCTTCGGATGATAACGAGCCTCTTGTGCTACCCAAGGTTGCTGTACAAACAAGACATGGAAGGAATATTAATCCTCCATCCAAGTACAAAGACTTTGTATAGAGTCATTATTTTGTACATAAGCCAATGTATATATCTCTTTCTATATTTCTTTTTCTCAGTTTTCTTTCTGGAAAAGCTAGTGGTCCTTAAATTCAGTGTACGATATTGTTATTTGTATAAGCGATTATATTTGTAGACTGCAAGAATAATGGAGGAAGATTTGTGGGATGTAAATTTTGTCCCTGACTATGACCCTTCATCTGAGAGCCAGTCGGAGGAGTGGATAACTCTGGATGAGGTGATGTCTGACACTAGCATCCCGGGAGATACCGGTACACAGGATGCGAACAAAGAGGGACAGTCTCCTCCAGCATCTTCCACAGAAGATACCAGGACAGTCATGCTTGGGGCTTTATGCTCTGGTAGTACTGGTCCACGAGCCGGGAAGTACAGCTGCCCTATCTGTGGTACCAAGCTCAGTGGACATGTAAAACGACATGTATTGCGGACTCATTTGCCATGGTTTTGGGTTGGGACACTTGCTTGCTGGGAATGCCGTCAATTAGAGGGATCAACCCTTAGTCTGGCAGTCAAGTACACCCTTGCCCACAAAGGTCAACAGAGGTTGTTTGATGACGAGAACCTCCATGAGTGGTGCCAGCTCTTTAATGGGTCCCCTCACTTGTTAAAAGAGTGGCTCGGACTGGACAGTTTGGAGTGTTTGCGCCAGTTTGCATCGTCAAACCTGTATGACAGTGTAGTGGGAGAATTTAATACACAGGAGACGCAGTTGATGACTTTCTACTCTACCCATTACAGTGAACACCGAGTCGCCCAGTTTAAGCTTAAGCCATTGAACCATGTAGCATGTTTTCTGCATTGGCAGGCTGTCGGTACCCTACTGAAGGGCTTGAGTATCGAGCAGCAGGAAATGTTCAGGCAGCATCAACAGCGACTTTTGGCGAATGGCATGACCATTGATAGACCCTTTACTATAGCAGGGAACCCCGTCATTGCCAGGATTGTGGACAGTCATTTCCACCTTGACCAAATTCTGCGCCGGACCAACTTCAAGACCTGGTTTGAACTAGAGCAGCAGTTCGGTGGAAGGGTTCAGGTGCTACATGCCGTAGCTAACTCTGTCTTTCCGTCAATGGGAATCTTGGCAGGAACACATATTAGATGCCAAAAACATATCAGTCTCCTTTGGTATCCACCCACATGTTGCTGACCTGGCAGAGCAGTACCTTGACAAGCTCATGGACTTAGTAACACACCAGCGTTGTGTAGCCATCGGGGAGGTTGGGATTGATCTCACCAACTGCAGATGTAACCCCTGTGTGAGGCCAGAGGCATGTAGGGAGCGTTTGCTGCAGGCCCAACAGGACTTTTTAGCAGATGCCCTTAACTTGGCAAGAGATGTCGGTAAGCCTGTCATTCTACACTGCAGGGATGATGGATCAGGTGAGGCAGCCAAACGCACCATGGCCATGATCCGTATGATGGACATGACACACCATGCTTTCCATCGACATTGCTTCACAGGTTCTGTGGAGGAGCTACGCCAGTGGGAGATGGAATTGCCTGCAGTGAAATTTGGCGTCACAATGAGATCAGCGCAGGACCCAAATCTGGTGGCCAGGATCCCAGTTGAGCGCTTGTTGTTGGAGACAGATGCTCCATATTTATTACCAGCTCCTGGATGCAAGATGAACCACCCCTGGAACCTAGCATCTCTTGCTGCACAGGTTGCTTCTATCCGCAACACGCCAGTTTCATTTATCCTGGAGACATGTAACAACAATGCCAGGCAGTTCTACAGATTATAATTTTTTTTTCTCATCATGTTTATCAATTATATAGTGTATTTTCTATATATGTATATTTTAATTACTTCAGAAAAAGTAATTTTTGTTATGCAAGTGTATAAACGCATTGTATATTTTTCATGATTACTCTACATTTTTCTTACAACATGTATATGTGAAGGGATTATGTCTCTCACCGGTACTTTGTTGAAAAGTAGTCATGATTGGGTAGTATTTGTATGTATATTTTTCGTACTTTTGCACAAGTTGACATTTAGATGATTTTGTACAATATTGGGGGTGGATTTTTCAAATATAATTACTGATTGATAAAATTCGCCAATGGATACCCTTGGCTCTACAAGGAGGGGAGGAGTGTGGTACCACAGCCCGACTCATCCGTGTACGACCTATCTCGACTAACATTGATCTCCCTGACCTCCATCTTGCCAGACGTCTGCTAGACATAGCCTGTCTTATCGACCTAATCTGGAGGGATTTGTCAGGTAATTCGTCGACCATTACGACAATACGAATACACTTCCCCAAAATAAAACATGCCTTAATGTCCTATAACAAAAACTTTAATCATAGTGCAAATTAGTTATAGATCATGTGCTGTATGAAAAGTACCAAAAAAGAGACAAGTTTATTTCAAAGGATTCTATTTCTATTACCAATCATGCGATTCTAAAGAATAAATAGTTATAGGTACCGCATAAATCAAGCTCGCAAAATATTGTTGACTACGCAGCAGGCACACAACGTTGTTTAAACGTTGAATATTAGTTGAAGCTGGGCTTAGACGTTGATAAATCTAGATACAATATTGATTCAACGTTACTTTTCAACGTTGAAAATTTAACGTTGAATCAACATTGAATTCAAATTGAGTGCCAACATTGATTCAACGTCGGATGACCAATCCTATTTTTCGCTGATAGATAATTTGGACTGTGATAGTGTCGGACTATAACAGTGTCGAACCATAACGAGGTCAGACTGACAAAGTCGCACTATTATCATTACTAACTATTATAACAAACAAGATTGGTAAATATAGGAATTTTACACATTCAATGATAAATATGAATTCAGTACGAATTTGCCAAAGTATGAATTAAGAGCATACGCAGTAGGACATCCGAAAAATATTCAAAAAGACAACATAACACAACCCTCAGGACTCAACACCAAGATTTAATAAAAAAAATTACTCTTTAAAGAAAATATTTCGGCATGTCAGAGTACTAGTATCATTGAAGAGACATAATTTGTCGAAATGCATATCTGGTGCATCAAAAGTTGTACCGTATAAGATTTGCATCTTACCTTGGAATGGTTTCATGTTCTGGACTATTTCATGACCACATGTGAAAATACAAAACGTTTGTAAATGCTCGGGTTTTGTAACATGATTAATTTATAAAATGTATTTTGGTGAAAATTATTGTAACACAATTAACTATTGATAGGAAATTAAACACTTACTGTTTACAATATATAATTTTTTTTTCATGTAGTGATATACCGTATGTTTTCATTTAAAGGGTCCCGACCCTCTGCTATAAAATTCACCTTAGAAAGTTTTAAATTTGTAATATTGATTTTCATAAACAACAATAACATTAGAGCCACATGAAAAATAGTTTGAAATATAAAGCGCTGCTTATTTTTTCAGAAATTATTTTTATGTGCAGATCATGAAATGAAGAAATTGAACACAGAGAATAGAAAAAGTACCGATTTATTACCACAACATTAAATATAATATATGAGGTGCATATAATAATATAATAATAATAATAATTACTATTATATCTATTTAAATCATGTTAGAAAACATCATGGAGCGATGTTTCCTAGTCAGCAAATCACAATGTTGTATGTGGTTGTAAGAAAAAAAATATATCTGTGATGAGGAGTTATTCTTATTTTTTAATATTTCTTCATGTGAAAAAAGTCATTCTAATTGAAATACTGTATTAAGTACTTGAAATATTAAAACCATTTTAAGAATGGTACTTAAAAAGATACAACTTATTCAATTTATAAGGCATTTGATGTTGGATTTAAATGTTTTATTGTTAAATATAATAAAACAATAATAAGAAATTTGCAAAAGAAATAGAAAGTAATGTTTCCATCATATGTTCTATGACTACTCAGATTTCTCAGAAACTGATTAAGAAAACTGTATTACAAAGTAGTAGTAGTACTACTACTTTTGTAGTCTGAAAGTTATCTGTATTATCAGAGGGTCGCTATCCCTTCAACAATTATGAAGGCATTTTAGCAACCATGGAATAAAACGGTTGAAATTTTAAGTAAGTATATTAATTATTACTATATGCCCCCCCCCCCTTTCCAAAATAAATAATTGAATAAATAATCAACTGTTTTTCAACATATAATCAACGTTGATTATCAATGTTATTAATGTTAAGACTTAACGTTGATACAAATTTTCAAAATCTAACATAAAATCAGTGTTGAATCAACATAGAAAAACAACGTTGATTCAAAGTTTATTCAATGTTTTGTGCCTGCTGGGTATATGTTCAGTTTTCCTGGTTTTCTTCATATACAACAGAAATATACAACAAAAGCCAGAAAAAATCAGAATTTAAGATTTTGATAATTTTAGCTAATTTAAAGTTTTTTTTTTTTCAAAAGTTCTTTTTTTTTGGCAAGCTACAGATAACCTAAAACACTTCAAAACTTTCAGCTTCTTTTACAGACTAGTGGTAAGGTTCGCTTCGTGATCGGGAGGGGGGTTCATTTGTCCGGTGCCGCGTCAAACCAAAGACGTAAACATAAGTATTGACTGTTCCTCCGAAACGCTTGGCATTAGAAGTGAAAGTCACGGGATTTTGCGGATATGACCTTAAAAACGTAGGTCCAGTGTCACAGTAGGCGTTGGCACGATAAAAAACCCTGAAAGTAAGGCCCGGGGCCGAGAAAATTAAACTTGAAGCCCTTCACCGGCATACGGTGAAGTTCAAAATGATGAAAAAATTTTGAGTAAGACGTTAAACAACATACAATCAATCTATCAATCTTCTGCAGACATTTATTTAACATCAAAAACCCGCAAATAAACACCGTTAAACAATTTTTTTAGCTATCATAAGTGGGCTTGACCAAAATTGCTTAAACCGCACTATATTTAGATATTTCAAACAATGCCTTTTCATTTATATTTTATCAATCAGGCCGGAAAGTTACACATACTTGACGAAAATATAAGTGAAAATAATTGAAATAATATCCCTACTACTTAACTGCATGAAAGAAATAATGGGGACTGGCTTCTAGTATTTCCTTCCTAATACTCCCAAATTCCTGTTCATTTGGTTCAAATTAAGTGGGTTGAAAGTTTAGCAAATATTAAATTTTAGAAAATGAGAAAAAATTTTTTTCAAAACTCGGAGGTGTTGCTAAATCATTAGGAAAGCTTCTGTTTCAACCCATGCATTTACATCCGAAAAAGAAATCATGCAATGAATTCAAACAGTGAGAAATACTGGCTCATCCCCGTGATGAAAAAAAAAAAAAGAAGACAAGCTTATTTGAATTAAATTTTGTATGTTATTGGCCTTTTCAACCATCAATGAATCAATAAATGTTCATTAGTTGTATCCAATCCGACTTGATCCCCCCGTTTGTAAATATCCTCGATGAATTTCCGACAATTTGATTGATTATATGTTGTTTTATGTCCCCTTGGAGAATTTTTTAAACGTAAAACGTCACGCACCATTCCGGTAAAACTTCAAATTTTACCGTTCTGGGGGCTCTGGGCCATTGAGCATAGGGTTTTCATGTGACAACGCCAGCAGTAACACGGGGGGATCGGTTATACGGTCTGGGCGAAAGGACCCAGACCTTCCTTTGAGTGCCGAGCACATGGCGATTTAAAAGTTGCTACCATTTTTATGACCTAAGTAGTCGCTGCCGTGATTCAAACTCAAGACCAATACGGAGCAGTGGTACCGACTAAACAACCGTGAACAAGAAGACAGAGGGTTCTATGTAGTTAGGAAACATACGTTTGGAAAGAAAAGACGTTGTTAGATTTTAGTGAAGAAACAGGAAATTATGCAGCAAGCATCGTTTCATTATTTGTAAAAAGGAAGGCAAGCTAAAGTTAAGTGAAATCCTCCCTATGTATGAATAAAAGGCTCTGGACAAAAAGGGAAAAACACCGCAAGGTTCACCCGATAAACGACATCCCAATGGTAATCAGGTAATTAAGGGTTTTTAAAAACTTCGGTATATTTAAAGGGTGCAAAACACCTACCCCAAAAAATTCCTGTCGTTTAATTTTCGTTTTTTTTGTATATTTAGTACATGACTATTCTCGCAGGTATGCACATTTTGGACAAAATCGTTCGAGTGGTTTTTGGACAGGAAATTCCCAAAATTACCCCCCTTTAGTTTTTACAAGGAGAGAAAATTTTTAATCAATGAACTACTTAAACCTTGATTTTCAA
>NW_026941263.1:0-13172 GCF_032062105.1 Saccostrea cuccullata
ACGATATGTTTGAGTTATGATCAAGAATTTGAATAATTTGTTTTTAGCAGGCACCACAAAACGCAGATGGAAAGAAGTGGCGGTTTGAAACCGTATTCTCCGATCCGAGGAAATCCACAGGACCGGAAGTCGCCCAACGTTTCCATGGACGCCAGCTTTGCCTTCAGTAAGGATTCCGTGGCAGACGACTTCGGCGAGGAAATGATGGCGTGGATCGACAAAGAAGGAACCAATCAGAACCCGTCCTTTGTCTGAAAAATAAAACTATTAGTTATTATTTATATTGATAGAAATAATAAATTTTAAATGAACATTTCAGTAGTTATTTTTATCAATTAAAACATTTTTAAAATTCATGCAAATTGTAAACTAGAGGAACTGCGAGTACTGAGCTCATTAATTGATACTCTCACCTCCCTTGTGATTATACATGTATAAACGGCATTGTCCATGTTTTGCTCAGGATGACCCGAAATAAGTGTCAGATCAAAAAGTAAACTGGGAGATGCATAATGAAATTATGTAAATAAAGAATCTGTAAAAGTATAAATAAATTTTATTGAGTTATTTAGAAGGAGTTGCGGATAAGATTTATAGAAATGGGTACCCGTAAATACTATAAGAGAAAGGCAGGGTCCATGTTTTGCTTCGGGAAACGCAAAATATTAGTCGGATCAAAAAGTAAAATATTAGATGCACAATGGCCAGTACTATATATAACAAATATTTTGTCAAAGTCTTGTAAAATTTCTTTCAGTTGTGGATAAGAGATGGGTATCCCAATGGGTAACAGAAGAAAGGACGGACGGACGGACGTACGGAGAGCTAGACATCATGATCATGCACTTTAATATTTGTCTCCCACATTTTAAGCGTGGGTTATGAATATACCCGGTGTACTGTAATTGTTCGCACAAATAGGATAGATAAGTATTCTGGAAAATAAGATAGTTATTCTGAAAGGATTGTTCAGGCTTTGCTCGGACGATCAAGATATTTTCTGTGTTCTTCATTCTAACGAATGGTTCAATACTGGGTATACCCGTAAGTTAGACGGAAGAAGATTAAATTGTTTTTGTATGCAAAGAAATTGAATATTTTGCGACTTACATACCAGCAGATTTGATGTTTCCTTAAAAAATCCATTTTTGAACGAGATTCATCATACTTTAAAAAGATGGCCCGATGATTATTTTTATTCACATCATTCCTTGTGGTGTACATTAATACAGTTAAACTTGGTTATCTCAGAGACCATCATCTCTAATACCATGGATATGTTAGAGGATTTACCCACAGGCACCTGAACTTACTTATTTTTGTTTTAATAATAAAAATAGACCCCCTACCTAATAATTAGTCAGGAGGTATTTATCTTTTTATCAAAAAAGTAAGGTTAAATGCCCGTGGATTAACTTTTTTCTGCAAGTATTTTACACTTGATATCTCAATTCCTCTGATATCTCGAAATTAATTTTTTCTCGGCTCCTTCAGGTTCGAGATAACGGCTCCTTCAGGTTCGAGATAACGAGATTTGACTACTAGGCGTAGTAATTATAAATAATTCTCTCTCTGGAATATGTATTTTTTCATTTATAAAACTTGTAAAAAAAATTATAGGTTTTTCAAATCAACATGGAAGCATGTTCACACATATTGTAGATTAAATTTAATTTTGTCATGATAATAAAAGACAGGTCATTTTCATCGTCGCAAAGCACGGCTAAATCCATGTAGGGGAGAGGTACGAGGTTCGGCATAATGCAGACTCCGGACCATAGCTTGAGACGATGGGTCATTTTATTTCAAAGATTTCATGAGATGAACATACCCCATGAAAGCATTTAAGCCAACGAGAACAATTAACATACTGTATAAATCTTAATCTTTATATTTTATAAGTTTTATATATCTTTGTTAAATTACGATGTCGAAAATTGACCTCTGGTCATTACATGTATGAAACGGAGGGAGGTCGGGTGGTGGTTAACAGGAAACAGGAAGTACAAATTCTCTTTATATACGATATTATGTGTTTTTAAATATAGCCCCTTAACAAATGCTTCTGTGTGTTTAGGACACGATCACCTGTGATTCAGGATTGATGCACCTGTCTACAGTGTTTCGGATATTTAATAATTCACTATATAGTATTTTAATTTCGTTGTAAGTACATGCATGTGTATATATATTTAATTTTTGTGAATGTGGGAAAGAATATTATTCTTATTGATCTTGGAGGAGATAATTGTTTTTTCACTTTGTGCAAACGTTTCATATTTTTATCACTTATACCTTGAGTCATTGAATTAAGATGTTGTTGTAATTGCGTATCAGCAAAATCTATATACTCGTAATCTGCAGAGCGACGGAACTTAAATTGATCGTGTGAATTGCATACCTGTATGAATAGCAATAAATCGTTGGAATTTTTGCTTTTTCATTCAAAATTGAAACATTAATTTTATTTCTTTGAAAACCCCTTTCTCTGCTCCTGGATATTAAACACCCTAACTAGGTACATAGTTATGATGAGGAAAGGTGCCTTATCTAAAATGAATTTCATGGCACCAGGGTCAGGGGCTCGTGTATAAGGAAAGGACTATATAAATTATAGTAAAAATGAAATAATTCTTTGAAAATCTTCTCCTTTGCCTCTGTGTATTAAAAAAATTAGCTGCATACATAGTTATGATGAGCTAGGTTTTTCCGTTTTCAATTATGAATTGCACAATCTGATTAAAATACAGATCTCTACATAGCGCAAAGCGGAACACGATTTTATTGTAAGGTCCCCGTAATAATTGCAGAATTGTGAATTTCAAGGTCCTTGGGTCAAAGATACAGTTGAAAGTTCTATAGTGTAAGGATGGGGCTCTAATGATATACACTAGACAAAATTGCTAACGCACCACTTAAGATAACTAATGTTACTTTTGAAAACCACTTAAGGAATGTTTTTTAAGTTTTGTGTGAGTTATTGGTGTGTGAATCACACAGACTTGTCACGTAGGCATATTTAATGAAGCGCGCTAGCGCTTCGTGTAAAATATGCCTACGTGCAAGTCTGTGTGATTCACACATCAATAATTCACACTGAACTTAAAAACATTCCTTTATATTTACATTTTACATGTTTGGAAGCAACTAAAAATACTCAATATTTGAATATCTCGCTGCCTTATATCGTTGCATTTTTACTAACGTTGCTGTTATTTGATTTATATCTAGGGGACTACTTCTGTGGCAACCTTACAGACCACCTTTAGTTATCAAGAAATTCATATCTGGGCAAAAAAAAGGTGCACAGTGCACAGCTGGGAATTGGTTTTCGGACAAGAAGATCATTCAAGGGTCTTTTCATGATACTAACACATTTTTCTATCCAATTAACTGTTTTGGAAATAATGGCATATTTTATGCACTATTACCGATCTAGCAAATGTTCAGTTCACAAATAAGAATTAACAAGTGGTGCGTTAGCAATTTCGTTTGTCTATAGTGTACTGAAAATGACTAATGTTTTGAAATGTGTTCTTTGGTATCAATCAAACAAGTATGTCGCCCATGTGACGCAGTATAAAGCGTCTGCTCTAGAGTGGCGAAGTAAGGAGTAAATCCTTACGTCGCGAGTTCGAATCCCACTGTGGGATGTGGAGACCGGTCCTTCGGATGAGACCGTAAAAACGAAGGTCCTGTGTCACAGTAGGTGCTGGCACGAAAAAGACCCCTCCCTGCTCAGTAGCCCTGAGTGCCCAGTATAATGTCATGTTCTAAATTTTGAATTTACCGGGTGGGAGTAAATACAAAATTTAGAACATGACAACTAGAAGAAGCAGATATATTGTTCTCGTCCAAACTGATCTGACAAAGCAAGTAACAACATTGTCTTTCTTTGTAAGGCGCATTACCGGGGTATTTTAATAATATTTTAGAAAAACTAAAATTCATGTTATCAGGTAGTAATCTAACTTATAATCAAAGCTCCTCTTTTAAGGTGTATATTCTCCAAAACCATATGTCAGTTTCGAATATTATTATATATTAATAATCGTCAACTTTTCTTACTTATTAATAGGCAGCAATATAATACCCTTTTCACCTGCATAATATACATGGTTTATATCTCTCAGTTGATTCGATACTTAGATCATGTCCTTTGTGTAAATCATTCTAAAACTACATAAATTACTGACAGGCAAGTTGATAAAACAAGAACATTAGCAGTTTCGTTTAAAATCATCATGTTGTAAATTCTATAATTGATACATTGACCATGTCAACAAATATAATCTAGTCAAATGCCGATTGACGATTTTCAAACTAAATGATATGACTATTTAACGCATTGAGTTGTCAATGAATTTCCCCTTATTTCCAGATCATGACAAGGAGCATGAGGCGGGTGTGACCGTTTGTCAGGGGATGCTCACTCCTCCATGGCACCTGATCCCACCTATGATCTTTTAGACGTCCATGTTTGCTCTGCTCCTTGTTTGTATTTTTTGATTGGATTTTTAAACTTGAACATTGGTTGTTATCTCCATATACATGTACATGTAATTCATTCAGGGGGTTCGGAACCTCACTCTACCTCATTTTAGATCTATGTATGCTCTTCTTTTAATTTCACACTGTGCAGGACTATTTTTTCTTAATTATGGTGTTTATTATTAAATTAAAATCTATCTTACTTATGGTATACTGAATATTCTACTATGTACCTAGTAAGGGAAATGTTAGTAGGTCAGTAATATCACTTAAAAAAATATAAGTACTGTACTCTAAAAAGACTAGAGTCTAGAAAAAGACTAGAGTCTAGACCAGCTTTTCATTGACACAGCTCATATATATATATATATTGTTTTTTTTGTGTTGTAGAGTACATTTACAATATGGGTAAAATTTTCATCGTTGGAAATAATGACACTTTTACAGAAAGAACCCCACCTTCTTCTTCATACAGTTACGAGATAAATATTACAACTTTCTCAGCAACACTAGCTTCGCTAAAAACAATGTACCTGGATCTGAATACTCTACAGAAGAATCCTTAAGCTTTCGACTAAGTTTAGGATTTGGAATTACTATATATATAGTTATAATTATTCTTTTTGTGCTATTTGTCTGGAGGATCAGACAGAAGAGAAATGTACGTAGACATGATTTGGAAAACGAAAATAACAGCGTAGAGGAAATTGAAGTCAGCGGGAGGTTTTCTAAAAGGAGCAATCAGGATTCTGTTGACCATTCAAAAAACAATTATAATGAAACGAGTGTAAAAATTATGACCCAGGAAGATGGTCCAGCCAACGAAAGTGTTTGTCCACTTCTGTCACTTAATAATAAGGACGATTACATTTATATATGTGAAGAATCTGAAAAGGAAGATTAATTTGTTTTTCGATATACCTGGTAACTTAAGAATATAATATTATTATGGCGTTAAATTCTTGATAATTGATTGACAGAGAATAAAATAATTGTTTTATTACCAGATAAATGTATTGAGGTCAAGGATATAAAAAAGGGTCGAGAATTAAAAAAAAGACAACCTGCAAAATATGTATTTATGATACCTGTATCATATGTATTTTCAAAACTTTCAACCATCTACAGTGAAATATCAGTATCTCGAAGTTGATGAGACCTGGACATGACTTCGAGATGTATCCAATGGTTCGAGATATCCAAAGTTGTCTCCCAAAGTAGAATAAATAATTTCCGGGGTTTTTGTGTACTAGTATATATCTATTCGTGCAAACCACTAGCCTGTATTACCAATCACGTAGTCTTTATGGTAATAAAAGTACTGAAAGTACTGAGAAGCGCTAATCATGGCTTGAATTTGAAATTCATCAGAATGTAAATCTCTTAGTTATTGCATTGGAATAAGTACACGTAATATTATGACGGTGCAACTGTAAAAAAGGGGGGGCGCCAAACTCAGTTGTTTAATTGAAATAAACCCATCTCTTGATTGCCTTGACTGTTATATCAAATAACATCTAATGTAAGTTGTATTACTATAACAAAGTCTTTAAATATGCAAAAAAATAACAAAAAGAATCTAATTTATTATCTCTGTGTAATTTTTTTTAAAGCAAGTGAGTTACTTTTATGACCTCTCTTTGTTTTCCGCACCATAGGGCAATGTTGCAACCACTATTGAAATAACGACCACTATTGAAATAATTATATCAATAGTGGTTGAGAGTGCATTTCAATAGCAAACATAGTTAGTAACCACTATTGAAATACGACCACTATTGAAATAATTATATCAATAGAGGTTGAGAAATTATTTCAATATCAAACATAGGTAATATCCACTATTGAAATACGACCACTATAGGAATAATTATTTCAATAGTGGGTGAATTTTATTTCAATAACAAACATAGGTTGCAACCACTATTGAAATAATGTTCACTCTTGATATAAAAATTTCAACGTATATTAAATTATGGCTTTAGGCATGATGTATTATCAGCAACTATCAAAATAACTAGATACGATCTCGTTGCGAGCAACGAGAGGTCTTCCGTCCGTTTTAGGAAAAGAAACCCACGTAAAATCGAGCTGAAAAGAGATTCAAAATTTTGGTCACAAGGAGGATTGAAACCATGTCGCCAACGTGAATGCGCTTTTTTTTTACTTTTATATCCCCAACGCGTTAACCATTAAGCTATTGGGAGTACTGCTCTAAATATACTTGTGTATACCACGGTACTTTTGCAACAGTCTGTCTAAGAATTATAAAAAGCATTCATAATTTCGCGCCAAACGCCACGAGTAAATATTCGCGCCTTTTCTTTGGACTGATCTATTAGATAGGTATGATAGCATCAATTAAATTTTAAAAATAAAACATTCTTAGCGCCTTTATTTTATTTCGACGTTAAGAAAGTATATGTAACACATTATACACATTACATATCGTATCTAGTCCAGTTAACTAAAGCAGTGAAACGGAAATTAAGTTTTAAGATTGACACTCAATTGCAACGTACTACTGTAACGTGTCGGATCTGAGCGGTCAGTAGGTCCGTGCTCGGATTACCGAGTTTTACTAGGGATATGATTGAATGCAATATATACAGATAATGATATGACACCTGCCTGGTGTCTTTAAATCAAATGACCTAAGTGCTTTGTATAATTATATATCTTCAGTTAATACCGGCACCTGCCTTGTCCCATCTGATAATTGCCTCACTATACTCGTAAAACTGACTATATAAGTCAACATCTATCTGCCTGGTGCCTCTTGATTTAGCCTTTAACACCTGCCTGGTGTATTACTGCTTACCAAGTTGCCTATATAACTCTAGCCGAATGGCTACAATATACTTACACAGTATGATTTAACTTTGTAAGAGCTTCTCTGTCCTAATGACAAACCTATAGCTAATGTCACGCAACTATATTTGAACTATTCACTAACTACAGCAACTTTACACAATCCGACTTGATCGTTACACCGATTGGATTCTGTACCAAAGTGAAGACATAAACCAGGTGGCTGCACTGCCCCCTTGTACCTCAACTTAATCAATGATCATAAGTTATCAGATATTATATTGATAAAATACAACAGACTGCCTTTCTTTTGGCAACACTATTATTATTTTCTAACAGAACATCATTTATCAATAATACTTGTATAATTCTTTTGTCAATTGACCAATTAATTACAATATTTTTATTGATTAGCTATTATGATATAAACAAGTAACGGGACGTAACTCCTCGAACCATTTCACTACTACGTGAGAGTCGAAGTAGTTTTTTTAAACATTTCATGTATCCTTATGTCAGAATCGTTTAATCAAACGCTCAGCTGCCTCCATAAACCCCTACTCGCGAAATGGCGGAGTTGACAGAGGCAGCCGCCATCTTGGGCCCGCTTCAGATTTTCAAATATTAATATCTAGAGTTCAGATTAACCAATAATCAAACAATTTTTATAGTAAGCATCAATAGAAAGGTCTCTATTAATTTTCCAAAATAAATAAAAAATATTGGAAAACAAAAAAGTTAGAAAATACGCTTTTTTAAATTCGCATCTCCTAACGACAGGAAGTATTGACGACGAACGAAAGGTCGCGTCCTGGATAGTATCTATCACGATCTATAATCCCTGAAAGTTTCACATTGATATCTTTTACCGTTCTTGAGATTAACCACAGACAAAATGTCATTTTAAAATCAGGAAATGTCCCGTAACTTGGCACCAGATAAGAATTTTCAAAAAATCGCTCAGATAGATCAAGTTCATGTTACGATACATCGTTTCTGAAAATTTCATGTAATTCCATCCAGTAGTCTTCGAGAAATCGCGTGCACAAAATTTTGGGAAAAAAATAAAAAGAATAATAACTAGATACGATCTCGTTTCGAGCAACGAGAGGTCTTCCGTCCGATTCAGGAAAAAAACTTGTAAAATCGAACTAAAAAGTGATTCAAAATTTTGATCACAAGGAGGAGTGAATCCAGGTCGCCAACGTGAATGCGCCCTTTTTTTCTCTTTTCTCCCCAACGCGCGAACCATTTAGCTATTGGGAATACTGCTTTAAATATACTTGTGTATACTTTTGCAACAGTACACCTGTCTAAGAATCATAAAAGGCGGGCCACTATTCATAATTTCGTGTCAAACGCCACGCGTAAATATTCTCACCTTTTCTTTGTACTGATCTATTAAAGAGGTGCAATAGCTTCAATGAAATTAAATAAATAAAACATTCTTATCACCTTTATTTTATTTCGGCGTTAGGAAAGTATATTTAACACATTGTACACATTACATATCGTATCTAGCCCAGTAACACTAAAGCAGTGAAACGTAAATTAAGTTTTTTAAGATTGACACTGAATTGCAACGTACTACTACGTGAGAGTCCAAGTAGTTTTTTGCATTTCATGTATCCTTATGTCAGAATGGTTTAATCAAACGCTCAGCTGCCTCCATAAGCCCCTACTCGCGAAATGTCGGAGTTGACAGAGACAGCCGCCATCTTGGGCCCGCTTCAGATTTTCAAATATTAATATCTAGAGTTCAGATTAACCAATGTTAAAACAACTTATATAGTAAGCATCAATAGAAGTGTCTCTATTAATATTCCAAAAATTAATGAAAAATATTGAAAAACAAAGAAAGTTGAAAATTTGGACTTTTTGAATTGGCTTCCGGTAGCGACAGGAATATGACGACGAACGAAAAGTTGCGTCCTGGAAAGTATCGATCATCATCTATAAACTCTGAAAGTTTCACATTGATATCTTTTACCGTTTTTGAGTTTAATGTCAAAATGCATTTTAAAATAGGAAAATGGTCCAAAACTTAGCACCAGAGAGGAATTTCCAAAAACTGTCTTGGAATTTTCAAGAGTATCTTACAACACATCTTTTTGAAAATTTATGAATTTTTTCCCGTATTGTAGAAATGTTTTAGAAAAATAATAATAATAATAATAATAAGAAACAGAGCAATAACTATAAGGTCTTCCGTGAAGACGGGAAACCTTTAAAAAAGAAACATAGAATAAAATAAGGTCTTCCGTGAAGACGGAAGACCTTTTAAATTTTTTTAATCACTTTTGAAATTACAAATGTATAATTTCAATAACTATCTAAATCTATGATCATCTAAGGAAAGATGACAAATAAAAATATGGATGCCTGGATTGGTATATATTTTTTGGGCTGATTTCATTTAAAATGATGTAAATAATAAATTTCTAAGATATAAAGAAATTGTAAACCTTCTGTGTTGTTTAAAATTTTGCCTCACTAAAAACCCTGAATCCTTATTAATTTATACACTTTAATTATATATCTATATATATATCACCCCAAATCCAATTTTTGTGAAATTTTGGATAAAAAATTAAAAATTACTCGGTGAAACTTTTCTTTCAATACTTAGCATTATTCAAATGAAATGAAAAAAAAAATATTGTCAATTTTAAATGAAAACCATATTGAAATAATTATTCCTATTAGTGGTCGTATTTCAATAGTGGATATTACCTATGTTTGTTATTGAAATAATTTCTCAACCACTATTGATATAATTATTTCAATAGTGGGGTATTTCAATAGTGGTTACTAACTATGTTTGCTATTGAAATGCACTTAACCACTTTGATATAATTATTTCAATAGTGGTCGTATTTCAATAGTGGTTCTAACTATGTTTGCTATTGAAATGCACTCTCAACCACTACTGATATAATTATTTCAATAGTGGTCGTATTTCAATAGTGGTTACTAACTATGTTTGCTATTGAAATGCACTCTCAACCGCTATTGATAAAATTATTTTAATAGTGGTCGTTATTTCAATAGTGGTTGCAACAGGGCAACACGTTACCCTCCAGAACAAATTACTTGTGTTGCATTGTGGGTTTCTGCGATAAAATTGAATTTATATTAATGTTACATTACGACTCTTTTTCTTCTGACTCATCCTATTTCAGATTATGTACAGTGTATATAGCACTACATTAGCTTGAAAGCCTGGGTTTATTATTTTTTATTTCTTCCATTTAAGACATCCGTAATGATAACTTATAATTAGGATTATGAATAAAAGATTTTTAAAATGGCTTCATATACTGGGAGTATTTTGTTTGAACTGTTTTTATTTAGTATTTTATGCATTTTGACATAATAAGTCCAATTAACACTTTTCAAAAGTAATTTCCCTTGGCCGCCATCTTAGGGGATAAACCCACACAATCCACACAGTAGCCTTTGTAGTTTTCAGTTTTGTAACTTCGTCATTTGACTTTAAGGAAGCTTTGCCTTTTGTGTACTGATTGCCCCAAGAGGGGTTACCCACACATTAAAGAAAAAAAAATTGACACAATGGATTTATCTTCACGCCCAAATATTTGGAACATAAAGAGGAGAAATGACGTTTTTTCCCTTTTGACCTTTTGGTTGACCCCGCAAAGGGAAACAACTTTTGCAAAGTGTGGATTGGACTGACATAATTGGTGTTTGCCAGTACTTATTGATATGCACCATGTTGTTCAGACACTTTATTGTACTCAGTTAATATTTAAACTTTTCGATGGGTAATGTAGTTCAAATCCCTGGAATCAATTCAAATTCTTCAGACCTACAAACTTAACGGGTCTCCAACTAATCCCTCAATTAGTTAATTTACTCTGCCATTTTTGTTTGCAACTCCCCCAAAAAATTTTGTTTAAACCCAAAACTTTACATACATGTGTCTATATGTAATGATACTAGCATTCCACTATCGCCTGCATATGGTTGAATTTAAAAGAATGACCAAAATACATTTAAGGAATAACTTAAAACGCCGAAGGCGTTTATGCATAAAATTATTACGCAAACCAATCGAATGATCATCGTAATGAAATTGAAAAACCTTACAGTTATTCCTTACATTTACATGCTTAATTAAGATCGATTCCCCTAATCCACGGGCTCCAAACCCCGCTTCTGTCAGCTGTTTGTTCCGCCCTGCACGTACGTGTTTTTTTTTTGGGAAACCCCACCAATACATTGATGGGGAAATAAAGTACATTTACAATTTGTAATTTTATCTGGAACAAATATATTGGAAATGTAAATATATATTTGTATTTATCAACCTGCACTAAAATGCAAGCAATTGGGAATATATTTCTATATTTCAGCAAAGAACATTAGACATTTTCTAAATCTGTTAATCAATGAAAAAATTATACACTGTGAAATTTTAACTTTATACCTCACATAGTTTTGGGGCTATTTAAAAATAAATTTTTTGGGGCATGTTGACCTTTGACGAAACCTTAATGACTTTGAACTTATGTCTTGATTTGAAAAGCCTTGAGTAATTAGGGATTTAGATTGTAAACATATTGTTAACCACATTTCTATATATAAAAACATTATTTCACTAAATGTCGTATGTTCAACCCTTCTACTACGTTTGGCTTGGTGTAAAATGCGGAGGATGGAGTTCCAAAATGGAGGATCAGAGAGTGCAAGGGGGGGAGCATCTTGAGTTAGATGATACATATACAGAAGGTGGGGCTTTGTGCTTGTTGTATAAATTTAGCAAGTGCTTATAGATCTGTCATCTCATTTTCCGATATTCTTAGAACTTGTTAGATTGTTACATTATCCAAATAATTAAAAAAAATAAAACTTTGAAGTTCAAATGAAACTAGTTATATCCCCAAACTTTGTGATGACCATTTGACAGTATCTTTGTTACGAAAGTCTATAAAACACAAAATGAGAAACAAAGAAACAGGAGACACTGAAAAAAATTAATGGCTATCACTTTAAAATGAGGGTAAAACTTTTTTCATTATTTAATTTTTGAAGATAACAAAGACTGAAAATCAAAAGAAAACGAACCCCAAAATGTCCTTTAGATATGAACAATAAATGAGGGGTAATCAGCTTGTGCTTTTGATCTAAATGTTGTTATGCAGTATAACGGATGATAAGTGAATGTAAACTTCTTTCGCACTGCTATCTCGCAGTAACCCATAAAGTCTTGGCAGATTTTATTAGTGAAGGTATCAGTTTTCTGAAGAGCAGAGCAAAAATTAACTGCTAAGGGCTTGATCAGCTATACCTATAAGAAACTTAAAAAAATACAACAGATACATTAGAGTAAAGAACATTTTTTGCTAAATTTCACATTCAGTGGACATTTTTATTGTTTCTTCTTTTTGTGGTTTTCACGTATCCAGGCTTTTGCAGGTTTCACATCAAAATGAGAGGGTTACTTTCTCATTGGTGATAATTTGCAGACAAGGGATCTGTGATGTACAATGCATGACATTATTATCTGCAGTAAAATTTTTAGACATATCTAGACCAGTAATTAATTCTGACAGGCACTTTTTATCACCGATGGAGACTTTACAAAACCCAATTGAATTCAGTATATAAAATGACTGAAAAATAAAACAGGAAAAAGTATTAATATTAAAATACATGTAAGAGGCTCCACCCCCTTTCATCTCTGACCCTCCATTTGAGAGACTCCATCCTCCGCATTTTACACCAAACCACAACGTATACCGTTTTCCTTTTTTTGAAGATAAAATACCTTAATAAATCTACAAAGGGTCGTTTTTCTACGAGGGTCTTTTTCTTGTTTCGTAAGGGAATACCATTTTTTCTACGGA